>NW_004524614.1:5515657-5526546 GCF_000260255.1 Octodon degus | reverse complement strand
TATATATATATTTTGCAATTTTGGGAAACGGACAACTCTTCTTAATTAGCTGCCTGTGTTTTCAGAGGAAATTTTTGCTTTTTTTGGAGGAATGGTACTAGGGACCGATCCCAAAAATCTTCACAGTGAGCTACCTCCTCAGCCCTCTAATTTTTTTTCTTTTTTTTTAACTTTTGAGAAAGGGTCTTACTAAGTCACTTAGTTGCCCAGACTGGGCTCAAATGCGCTTCATCCTGCCTCAGTCTCCCAGAGTGTGGCGACTACCTGTATGAGCACAACGGCCTGCCCATTTGTTGTCTTATATCTAAGTAGAATAATCACCATAACAGGTAGGCTGAACAAGTAACCTGGGTCCTCTGGCCTCTTATGCCAGCGAAAAGCAGGGGCCCACTCTAGCCTCAACCAAGGGCCTGTGGAGCAGCTGCTGCTTGGCAGGACAGGGTAGCACTAAAATGGTGCTGACCAGTGTGAACCTCCAACTTCCCACACTTACTTGTAGGCTGTCTTGGACATGTCTGCCCTTGCATACATGTACACGTGGATTGTTTTTTAGTACAGACCGTTCTTATTTCAATTCATTATTTTGTTCAAGTCAAATGTCCATTTACCAAGAGGAGGCCCATATGTGAAAAGCAACTGGGAAACAAGGTGGAAAAAAAACTTTTCCATTGAGAAGAGAAACTCTGGGAAAATACTGAAAGAGTACATTAAAAAATCACTCGCCTGTTGTTGGGTGTGGTGACACATACCTGTAATCCCAGCACTTGAGGGAGGCCAAGGCAAGATGATCTCTGTGAGTTTGGATACATACTGAATTCAAGGCCAGCCTGAATTGCATAGCAAAACCCTGTCTCAAAAAGAGAAAAATAGACACAGCGGCCAGGGTTCAATCCCTGGCCTGCCACACAGGCCCCATCCCTGGGGGCGCGCTGAGATGGCGAATTAAGACTGGGCGTGGTGGCATGCAACTGAACCCCAGCTTGTGGGAGACTGAACACAG
Source organism: Octodon degus (assembly GCF_000260255.1). Lineage (NCBI taxonomy): Eukaryota > Metazoa > Chordata > Mammalia > Rodentia > Octodontidae > Octodon > Octodon degus. The sequence continues at coordinate 5,525,546 of NW_004524614.1, read as the reverse complement.
GCTGATTACTATGATTCTGATCTATGTAGTGAGATCGTGTAAACGCGGTAGACCCTTAGTAAAATACACACACAAAGAAAAGAAAAATAAAACCACAACCACAACAAAAAACCCCAAGTAACTCCCATTTTTCATTTCTCATCACACTTTTTTAGGGGTGGGGAGTAGCCTGGGTCTCACTGCGTAGCCCAGGCCGGCCTCACACTCACAACAATCCTACCGCCTCAGAATCCTGAGTGCTGGGATTACAGGCGTGCATTCCCACCCCTGGCTCTTCACCCACTTCTGATGGGATCAGCATGCTGGATCCTCTCTTATGCTTCATCAGTTCCTCTAAAACAAAAAGATGAATGCCCTGCTTAATGCCGGTGCTAAGGGAATTTGCATCCGGATCTCTTACGGTCTCACTACAAGACTTATACTGAAGCTCTTCATTCTTATTTTGCAGATGTGCCAAATGGGTTTCGTGTTAACTTGGAGAAAATGCCTGCCGAAGGAGAGGACCTGAAACTGTCTTGCACAGTTAACAAATTCTTATACAGAGACATTACTTGGATTTTGCTACGGACAGTTAATAACAAAACAATATATCACAGTATCAGGAAGCAAAAAATGGCCGTCACTGGCAAGCACTCCACCACTCTGAACCTTATCATCAAGAATGTATCTCTGGAAGATTCGGGCACCTATGCCTGCAGAGCCAGGAATGTATACACAGGGGAAGAAAGGCTTCAGAAGACAGAAGTTACAATTAGAGGTGAGCACTGCAACAAAAAGGCTGTTTTCTCTCGGATTTCCAAATTTAAAAGATCAAGGAATGATTGTACCACAAAACGTAATGTAAAACATTAAAGGACTCATTAAAAAGTAGCAGTTGTCTCCTATCACCTTGATTTATTGTCACTGTTGCTGACTTTCAGGCTCAGAGGAGATGCTCCTCCCAAAGTGAGTTCGGAGATGCTAGGAGTAATAATGAGACGCCCCAGTGCCTGCTTGGGGCTCCCCGTTCAGGCGGGGGCTTCTGCTCCCCAGGGCGCCATGGTGCAAGTCTGGATTTGGAGGATCCCTGCACTGCCTTCTCTGTGTTTTGCTCTTGCTGTCTTCTCCTGCCTGATAAACAGCAACTTGGGACTGATCCTTTTCTTTGATGCCAACCTCTTTTTATTTTTAAATTGTGAAGCTGCACAAACTGAATAATTTAAATAAAGGCTCGTTTCTGCCAAAGATGGACACGAATAAGTTAATTTTCTAGCTCAGAATGAGTACAGTTGAATTTGAGACTCTGTTGGACTTCTGCCTGGTTTTATGTTGTACAATTTCATCTGCTCTTGATTTGTAAATAGCACCTGGATAGCAAGTAATAATGCTTATTTATTTGAAAATGCCTCCTTTTTTTTTTTTTTTTTAACATGAAGCATACTGATCTTAAACTGGAGTTTCTAAAATGGGCCCCAGGGGTGCAAGATTGTTGGTGTAATTTAAAAAGAACAAAGCTCTGTCTCTATGTGAATTATAAAAGCTCACACAAACCAACGCCACCTTCCTCTCTTGTCTAATTCTGGGTAGCTCTGTCATTAGCTGCTAAGTCCGGCAGCTCTCCACTCTCTTCCTCACTGCCCTTACTGGCCCAGATGGCCACGGATAGCACCTAAAAGTGCATCATACCTTTATTTTTACATCTGTATCCCCTGGTTAATTTTCAAAAGAAATTTATCATGTTAAAATGATGGCTCTTAGAGGTGGTCCATAATCACTTTGTCAAGGAAATAAAGGTTACTGTGATTAGATGTCTAATGCATTTTTCTAAATGTAAATTGAAAATATGTCTTTAAAAAGTCCTCTTTACTCCTATGCAAATATTAATAGGATTTTTATGGGGAATAGGAAATGGTAAAACTAGAAGAATGAAAGTCACTTAAAAATATATGTCACTTTTTTTAAATCAAGAGAGTCTAATCTCTTTGGTTTAAGGTTGAGTTTAAGAGGAAAGTGACTTTTTCATCAATTTAATAAGCATTGTTTTCTTTTCATTTATGACTGATCATTAAAAGTGACTTGAGTGGAATATAGGGGGAGAAAAGTTATTATTAATGACCAAAATAACCATGGCTGAGAAGCACAGTGGCTGGGCAGCTCAATAGCAGGTGACAGTATGGTGACTTTTTAAGCTTGGGAACACACCAGCCTGTTTCCTCCTCTAGGTAGCAGACTCTGTCCCAAGGCTAAACTTGTCTTTCACATGGGAATTGCTTTTGTCAAGTGTGAAAGAGTAAACAATAGCATTTCCCCAGAATGCCAGTTTTATGGAGCCCCAAATGCTCAGAAAACAATTGACAACCTGGAAGTTGTCAGCCCAAAGGAAAGAATAATCAATTGTATCTTGAAATTTTACCTATGGCTCCTTGGCCTGGCCTCTTTGTTCTTTATAAGTTAGAGTGTTCCTTCAGGAAACAGTGCTTCGGTGCCACAGAGCTCGGAGGCCTTGGATTTTACAAAAGCTAAGAAACCAAATGGAATGATTTGGAAGTTTCTTATGAAAAAAAAAAAAGATGCATTGGACATGTAGAGCCTACTGTTTCCTTCCCCTTGTTGCAATTTTTCTGGGGGAAAGGTATTAGTATTTTTAAGAATTGTTCAGAGTAATTGTTTATTATGTAATTAACTCTTTCAGAAGGTTTTTTTTAAAGAAACTATTGTGTGAGTTTTGCTTCTTATTAGAGATTCTTTGTGGTATGAAGTGAGGTGAGAATAAACAAGAAGAGAGGAGAAGAAACAGAACGAAACAGGCTACAGTAAAGAATAATTGAAGCAGGGGTGTGTGGCTGGTTCCTCAACCCCTACTCCAGATAAAGAAAATGAGCTGTGTATTTATGGGACTTAGAAGATCTCTGAGGCCAAAATGCTAGAAAGGAAAACAAGAACTTGGTGGGCAGCTATCTTTGGCTACTTAGAACCAGTAGAAATATTCCATTAATTCTGATTTTCTGAAGGGAGCATATAACCACTGGAAATATTCCATTAATTCTGAAGGGATCAGCTATGCTTATTAAATTTAGGGAGCAGGTGTCTACTTCCATCAGTATGTATGGGTTCAACATACTGTTCTTACTTAAAATGTCAAAATAGATTATTTCAATGTAGAAAGTAACAAAATATAAGAATTCATTAAGAAGTTAAGCAATTGAAATGTACACAAAAACAAGACACTTAACATAGAAGAACATTTGTCAAAAATAAATCCTAATACTGAAAATTTCAGAAAGTTTATATGAACTCTGTATTTGAGAGTTCCATGTTTGTTCTGCAGCTTTTTTTTTTTTTTTTTTTTTTCTGCTGCTTGTCTGAAGTCTCTGTAGTACAAATAGGGCCTCTGGGAGTTCTTTATGATATTTATGTTAAAATAAAATGTTCTTTTCTACATAAGCATTGTTTTCTGAACACCTGTCAGGGAAGTCCAAATCCTGTCTATGTTGATGTTTTGGATTATAGATATGAAAATAATTTGAGTGTTGGGGGTCCCTCTATTCAACTTCCTTTCTATAAGGACTATGTGATAGTAGATTTTTATCATATTTAATACACTGAAAACAGTAAAATGTGCTAGAAGAGGCTCTTGAGAATGTAACTGAGTGAGCTGGCTCTAAGTGCTAAATAAGATGCCGTAGTTGGCTTGCCACTGCTAGAGACACAGAACAGTGCTAGGATGCTGTTCTTCATCATCTTGTCATGTTGCGCTGATATACTTGGGGGCTTTACAGCCTTAAAACATCAAAATTCTAATGAGCCAGTGAGAACAAGCTATGAACTGAAGGCTTATGGGGCTGTATTTTCAATTAGGAAAAGCTGTATGATAGGTTGCAGAGAATGCCAAACAGAAACCTGGGAAGGGCCTGCCTGCAGGGGACGGTAGGACAGGACAGAGATTCCAAATGCGGCAGGGGGGGGGGGTCATTGCTGTCATTTAATCCACACTATGTTTGAAGAAGATTTTATACATCAAAGCCCTCCTTTCATACTTTTGCCTTTAGATTTCATTTTATATAAGATGAGAAGCTAATAATCAACTATGGAAATCAAAATTTACTGAGAAATCTCTTGATTGTAATCCTGCCACATTATACTCCTTCAACATATTATAAAAATTATATGATAACATATTTTTTTTTAACCTGGGATATCTAAATGGCTTTAATGAATGCTAATCCTGAGAGTTTTCCTGCAGAAATAGAGAAAGGTTTGGGGACTCAGCAGAATCCTAGAGGAACATGGAGTCAAAGCCACTGCACTGAGTCCTCTTCTGTGGCATTGTAACCACTCCTAAGCTGCTTTCACAGTGCTAAGACACTGAGCTGAGGAAATAAAACATGGCCAGAGAAAGCTCGAATTGTATAAATGAAACTGGTGGTGCAGAGTGTGTGAGTTTTGCCAAGACTTTTGATTTCTGTTTCAGGATTTGTAACAAGAAGGAAAGGGGATGATTTGGGAGAGTTAAAAGATATTAGGAGTCACTTTTATTCTTTTCCATTGGAAGCCTGAGCTACCCATCCAGTGCCCACCTAACTAGAATGTATACACATCAGCAGGACTGACTGACTACTTCATTAAATAGAAACACTGTGCTCGTTTGGGGGCTGTGGGGGTACTGCTGTTCCTATGTGAGATTTTATTGTTGTAATGTATTGCATCTTAATGTATGAAATTCATTTTGTTGTACTATATTGGTTGGCATTTTATTGGAATAAATTGTATTGTATTATATATTTGTATGTTTTAAGAGAAAATAATATAAAATACAATATTTGTACTATTATATAGTGCAAAACCTATAAATCCATGCCTCTGCCTCTTGAATTAATCCCTTGGTTGCTTGCACTGGGGAAGGGTTTGGAGGAAGGGAACAATCAATAAAGCTTTCAAAATTCAAGAATTCTTCTGTTTGGTCTGCTGCCTTACAATTTAGGTTACAGCGTGATATAGATGCACCCTCACTGACATGGATAAATGCAGGAGAAATCCCGCTGGGAATGTGACTCGGTGGTAGAGTAAGCACTTGCTTAGCACGTGCAAGTCTGATCCCAGTCCTGAAAAAAAAAAAAAAAAAGAAAGAGAAAGAAATGAAACCTCATAAGATTTTATTAGCCCATCACTGCACAATATGTTAACACAAACATTCGTTTCAAGCCTATATAATTTATAGCTCCCAGAATATAAAACAAAATCTTTGTCTTTCATAAAAGCTTTTCTCAAGAAAGAAAGAAATGAAAAGAAAGGAAGGGGAAGGGAAAGAGAATAGGAAAAGGAAAAGACAGGACAGGATACTACTAGGCCAAGTAAAAACCTTTGTACTAAAATGTGAAAGTGTAGAATCTTCTCCCTGACCTCTCTGCATTCTAGCACATTTCACTTTATTGCAGCATCATTAAAGAGGAAGCAGTAGGGTAGCTACTGAAGTGTAAGTTGGGGACCAAAATGCAAATCAAGCCATTGGTGACATTTTGCTATATATATATATATATATTTAAAATGTTGACATGCGTATACAAGGACACAAAGTTGATGAGTAACCACAGCTCACTCTCTCTCTTCACCAGGTCAGGAAGCACCACACCTCCTGCAGAACCTCAGTGATCACACGGTGGCCATCAGCGGCTCCACCACATTAGACTGTCACGCTGGTGGTGTCCCGGAACCCCAGATTACTTGGTTTAAAAACCACCATGAAATACAGCAAGAACCTGGTAAGAGATGGTCTCCCTTGCTTTTATTTCTACTCTTCATCCTTCCTTATTTCCTCCCCGCTTAACTCCCCTATCACCTGCTTCCCTTACATCTAGACCCATTTGCTGATAGAGCTGCAAAATTGGGCCGTATCTCCTGCTTACATAAACCTCCCATGAGTAATATGTGGGCCTAGTTTTATATGTCCCGTATCTCTAACCCTTACAAAAGATCAAAAGATCCTTAAATAATTTAATCAACTGATAGTAGTGCATTGGGAAAGAAATGAGAAAAAGCACTTAAAATGGTTCAGTTTACCCTGACAGCTGGGCAAGTGTGGATGAATAACCTGGTTTCGGTATTATAGACCATTGAACACTTGGCATGCATGAAGTTAAGAGCAGATTTATAATCTTTTTAATTCACCAAATCAATTTTAATGATTTGGAAAGAAGACCTTTATTTTTTTTATTTTTATTTTTTTAAGAAAATGTTTAAATGATATTTTGTTCTGCTAGAAAAATTGGTAAGCTAATTGTTGTGTAGCTTTTTTTCAATAATAAACGTTCCTACTTCAACTAGACTTAAACCAACAAGTATAGACACAATCTGTTACCTGCCTCATAATACTATGGTTAAATAAAATTAAACTAAAATTACTATGTTTTTGAGTATTTATATTAAAAGTAAAATTGCCACTTGCCTAGGATGCATAAGACTCTAGGTTCAATTCCCAGCACCACTAACAATAATAATAATATAATAATGGCAGTTCTATGTGTTTGCAATATTCCAGCAGCCTAAATCAAGTAAGCATCACTATGAAGTGGCCCATAAATGTGAGTCCTTTCCTCATTCATTTGAAACCTCCATTTGAGTCTGATGCACAGGAAGAGGTTGTGTTACAGCAACTCCAAATTTTAAGGTACTGACAATGTCTTAGAGAGACCCTACATGCTGCAGATCCAACACTGGTTACATTGTATCATTTTTTTTTATAAAGTAGCCCCTCATACAGATGTCATTCACTAAATCATCCAAAGAAACAAGTGACGATCTTTCTTTTGCCTGCCTCATTTAACCACCAGACTGAGCAGGTCATGTCTACTAAATGTTTATCAAATCCATCCTTTCCACCAAGTTCCTATCCTCTTGGCTTAAGGATTCATTATCCTTTGAATGTCAGTAGACACCTCCCAATTTACCTCCTTGCCTCTCTTTCCTCTTAGTCTCTGTTTGCTCCGCAGCTGTAGAAGGTGCCTCTGTGAGTGGATCACTTCCCCAGTTATATCTCCTGCTGGTTGTCGAGCATACTGCCCAATAAAGTTCAAGCATCTACAAAGAAAAACCTCAACAACTAGTCTGCTTGCTACTATACTACGCTTGGCCTTCCTGCCTAGGACTTTCTAATGGAGCAATGCCAATCCCTTATTGATCATTATACACACCATGCTGCTTCAATCCTGTATATTCTTTTTGTTCTTCTATCTCTGTCTGCCTGGAGCACCTTCCCTTTGTCTGATGCCCACCCATCCCCTGAGACCAGATTTAGAGTCCTTCCTCCAGAAGGCTTTCTTAACTGCCACCTAGAGGAGGCAATTCCTCCATGAGTCTTTATTACTTATGCCTCCACTTCCCTCTTACTGAGTTTTTCTTTCTTTATAATAATCAGTTATATGTGTATCATCCATGCATATTTGCTGCTCTCACTGTATTTTTAAAGATAACCCAGGGGCTGGGGAGATAGCTCAGTAGGATAAACGCTTGCCTGGCAAGTGCAAGAGCCTGAGTTCAATCGCCAGTTCCACCAAAATAAATAAAATAAATAAATAAATAATAAAGATAATTCATTAATAATAATTCTAATCCATATGGTAGACAGTATGTCTTATTTGTCAGCTTACATGCATCTTTTCTTGATAGCCTCAGAACCTAGCTTAGTGCTTGGTAATCACGCAATGGTTCACAAATGAATGGTTTTCAGAAAACCATTGTCTGTCCATGGCAAGTTCATATGGTAGCGTATGTTCCTTAACCTGGGAATTCCATATCATAGAATTTTTTACTTATTATTTGTTAAAGAATATAAAATAGTAAAAAAAAAGCATTAGAAATGATATAAAATTTCATTAAGCAGAGTAATAGGAATCCAACAATGGCTGCTGTATTGCATGATGCTATCTTCGAGTTAATTGTTTATCAGATATAAATCTGCAAAATTGGTTAAAAAGTAATAACAAAAATGTTATAAGAAATTAAAAAGAAAAAAATGTAAGCCTTAATTGCTCCTTTCAAAAGACCAGCAGAAATCACAGTACAATTATCCAAGCTATCCTGCTATATTATAGAATTTTTAAAGCCAAAGAGACCATTAGTCCAACTTGGACCATGGAAAATTTGCTAAAAGAGGTAACATGCTTTGCCCATGTTACACACTACAAATATGCACCAATCAAAAACTACCAATATGGGTACTTCCATGGAACATGAGCGCCTTTGAAGTGTGCTACCAGAATACAAGGATGAGTGAGCACACGCCGGCTCTTGAGAGTCTGTGCAATGATGTGGGTGGCCTCCTTCCCGTAGGGCTTCAGCGTGCACACCGGTGTACTGAAGACCCTCCTGTGCTCAGAATCCTGGCACGCTGGTTTTAATTCTGTACTCCCCAAACTAACTTGATTACAAAATAACATTTTATAATGCATTAATGTAAGATCTTGACTGGTTCTTTGAAAGAAGTAATTTCTCCTCAGTTCAGTTTCATACTCTTGATGTGCATTAAGAATGAAGTAAAACTGATTTTTGAAAGCTCATTACTATCATGGAACTGGAGAAAAGACCACAAGGAAATGTGTCCAGGAAGTCACTGCAAATGAAACAAGATCATGGGGTGCCCAGGAGATCAGTACCTGAGGCCCAGTGCTCCCCGCACAGCTCAGGGAAGAATTTGGGCACTTGCTGGGCCTACTCTCTCAGCCCTATTTCTTTATTTTAAAACTGTGGCAATGCTGACTGTACAGGCTGCGGTGAAGTTGAGTGAGTTAATATAACTCAGCTGGCGCATGGTGTTGGCTTGGTAGATGCCACTTTCTGGAATTGGCCTCTGAATTGCCAGCAGCCCCTGGGAGGTGTGGAGAGTTAGCAAATCATCCCAAATGTTAATCCTAAAACAGAGAAGAAAGACAGCTATCCTTAAAGACTACCTAAAAAAGGTTTTTAATTCTTATGCAAAACTTGTATATCACTCTAATATGCTACTATTAGCACGTATTAGGCTCAGCAATTCTAAGTTTTAAAGTTATCTCTTTTTATTTACTCTTTAAAACTACTGTAGCCTTTTTGAAAGGAAGGTCTTAATTTCTTGTAAATACTCTTACATGTATGCATCTTCTGTAAAGTTTCATGATTTTCCTATGTCAGGCAAAAAATGCAGCAGCCAATACCTTATGGCCCATGACAACAACCCTTATATGCATATAGATGGATATCTTCCAAAATGCCAACACTTTCATGATTATTTCTTTTCACAAACCCATCAATAACAATTATCAGTAACCAACGTGATAATTTCAGACTCACTAGTGTTCCAAACTAAAAAGAAAGAACACATTGAGGATAAGGTGTATATCCCAAGGAGCCCAAAAGGCTACAGTTGCAGCTCAAAGAGGATTTCTACTCCAAGAGGTTTTTGGAGGCCTGGATCACTGGTAAAATCAAGTGTAATACCATTGTTATTTGTTACATTATAATTCATTCTTATTCCAAAGAAAATGTGAGGGAGGAAGCAGCTTACACAAGCAAGTTCACATTCTGGAGGCCATAAAATGCTTGCTCAAAGATCTAAGGCATCTGGAGCCTTTTCCTCCCTCATTTCCTCTCAGGAGAAATTTTACAGAGGGGCACAGCCTTTCTCCAGGAGAAAAGCAGAAGAAAGTGTCAGGAAAGCTAAGTAGTACCTAAGTCCTTGGGCCAGAGGGCATAAAGCAAGAACCAAAGGGAACTTCAGCAGGCATGCCATGCCGGGAAAGCTTGTGCAGGAGCCAGAAAGACAATTCCTGTCAAGGTGACCTGCATGGGAAGAGAAGGCACTTCATGAGCCCCACTGCTCCCCGTCACCTGGCTCCCCAGGGCTGCCCCTCAACCTGAGTACTGCCACCACTCCCACCCCGGG
>NW_004524614.1:5512281-5514307 GCF_000260255.1 Octodon degus | reverse complement strand
TAAAATATAACAAAATTAACTTATGCACATATATCTTAATGAAATATAAGCAGCAACCAGCGGTCCTGAATAATTCACTATCACCAAGTCAACCTGCCTAAAAAGGAACTTAGCTGAACTAATAAATGGGAGGAAGAAAATGCTATGGTTCAAACACAGCATTAAAATACCTTTAACATAAAAAGTGAGAAAAGTCTAAGGGATACTAAATTAGAGTTAGGCAGCGCCAGAAGCTCTGAGCATGCTGCACAGTGCGGCGACTACAGATAACTATGCAGCTATACACTTCAAAAAGCTAGAATAAAGTGTATGGAAAATTTTCACCATAAAGAAATAATGAGGAAATAGATCTGTTTAACAAGGTTTAAACATTGCTCAACGCACACGTGTACTGAAACATCATAAGGTACCCAATTAATATACATAATTTTTTCTTTTTGTGTGTATCAATTAAAGATTAACTTTTAAAAACCCTCCATATATTAGATGATTGAAAAAGTGTATCAATTGTGTTTTGATTTAGCTGCTTTCAAGCTAAGTATACAGAAAGTTCTCAATTGCCATTAGCTGAAGATACAGAAAGGAAAAGAAAGAGGAAATAAGAGAAAATTTGAGAGTAATAAACACTGTAGTCTTCAAATTACAACTGAAGTAAGAGGCAACAAAGGCGACTGGAGTGCGGCCTGCCCAATAGAGTAACTTCCCAGCCTGCGCAGGTTTCTACCCCCAACACCAGGAGACGGGGGAGGGAAGGGGAGAGGAAGAGGGATAAGACAATGTGAGGTGAGAGGCGGGAAGAAGGAGCAGGACAGGGAGTGGGAGAGCAGAAGCTACGGAGGGACTGATAGGGTGCAAGTTGTGGACGGGTAGAGGTGATGGAGGACATATTAAAGAGACAGGAAAAACAGAGGACAAGCCAAAACCAGTCTAATATAAAGGACCAGTGATAAGAGAGAAAATGTAGTGTGAACAGACCAAGACCGGAGGGCACTGCCCTTCAGTTCTTTTTTTATTTTATTTTATTTTATTTTATTTTATTTTATTTTCAAAGTTTTATTGATAAACATATAGCAATGAGACAGTTTCAAATCAAATCGAAAGTACAGTTTCAACAAATAATACACTGCATATATTCTTCTTAGTGGTTAATTACTGTATAAGATGCAGACTTGTGATCCTACTTACAAACACCATTAGAACAAATCATTCTATTCATTAAGAGAATGCAACTATATATCTATCCCAACCACTTTGAATACACAGATACAAAATGGACATTCATAGTTATATCTCAATTTTTTTAAGTTCCGTTGTTGAATACTATAGGTGTGTAAACTCAGCAAAATATTCTAAAAGAGTCCAGTAGCCCATAATAGCATTGGGTCTTCTGTTTAACTCTGCCCTTCAGTTCTAAGTTGGAGGTGAGTGCTGCTTGACAGTGGCTGCCTTGAGGGTGCTTTGGCTCCCAGGGGTACACAGAGAGTAGAGCTCCTTCAGGAAGCAATCATTTCTGTTGGGCTGAAAATTAGAAAGGTTTGAACTCCATCTTGTAACAAAGTCACCTTGCAAAATGGTGGCTCTTGGGGTTTCTTTAGCATCTCTCCAAGCCACCTGCTCAGGACACCAGCAGCTCCTCCAAAGTAATCGAGTCACCTTTCTACCTGCTCAGCATCAGCTCCAGATTCTGCACAGGAGCATTAGCACGGCTCGAGATGTGATGTGGCTGAGCAAGCACACCAGCGCGCTTCACTTCACGTGGAGCCCACTTCCTGGCTGCAGCTAAGGACTTAGGATGTATTTGCGAGCTGGGGTGGCAGTAGGCCTGTCTGGTTGAGGTTTGCACTGATACAAGTGTGAATCATCTCACAAATGACCTTGCAGAGAAAAATAACTTTTCTGAAAGTCATTAAAATGGTAGGAAAAAGTAATAAATTCTCCCTCTTTCAAAATATGTAAGAGAACAGAAGGTAATATTGACCTGAAATGTTTTAGTAAAGCCTGAATGGACCATTATTTATTACTTATA
>NW_004524614.1:5502746-5511461 GCF_000260255.1 Octodon degus | reverse complement strand
CTTCCTGCCATTTCACATCGCTTGTTAATGTTTATCTACTTCAGTGACACTGAAAAGTAAAGCTGTAGAATCCATGTTTTATATCTAGAAAAATAAAGTAACCCATGAGAAAAATCCCATTTTGAACTGGAAATCAATAGAAGCTACTCATGGATAAACCATTTTAGCCCTCAAGTATAGCTCTTTATTGTCAAGCTCCAATCTATTTAGGTCTTGCCTCTGCCTGGATGTGTATATACGTATATTGTGTTATATCACATCCTGAGGCTTTATCCAGATTAAATTTGGGGACGCATTTCATAGCAACTATCCTTGTCTCCGTTCAGTCCACAAGTGCTTCCTGAAGATGCGGACCACAAGACTATCTACCTGCGGGCAAAAATTGAGCAGTGCAGGTGCATACATACAAATGGCAGGGCTCCCTCTGAGTGGGTGAAATCTGGCTGTGTATACTGGGGGCGGCAGGTCTACTTCAACTTCCTAATAAAAGTTTAGAAGTAATAAGAACCTACAATGTGGATATCACTTTGGAAAGTCTTTTCTTCTTTTATTGTGGCAAAATACCCAATAAATAAATTTACCACTTTAAAATACATACTTCATTGGTGCTAAGTACATTCACAACATTGTGCAAGCATTATTACTATCTCATTCCAGAACATTTTCATAAACTTGCATGGAAATCCTATTTCATTAAAGCCTTTCTATGTTGTTGTTATTGCTTCATGGTGCTGGGATCAAACCCAGAGCCTGCACACCCTAACCACACCTCTTCCCACTGAGCTCCACCGCCAGTCCCCAAAGTTGCTTGTTTGATTAGGAATTAGCCAACCTTCTCAGTTATTTCTGTGACCTCTTGCAATACATGGAATGGTACTCTTAGCATGGCCGAGACCAGCAATCCATTTGGTCTGAAGAGCAGTTCATGCTTGAGGGCCCCAAAGTAAAGGAAACGAAATGTCCAACTAAGAAAAATGAAGAAAAAAATACAGAGATACAAGGTTCTCAAGTGGAGAGATACCGTCCCCAAGATCTCTCAAGGATCGATGCCTGCCCAAAGACAGCAATCCCAAAATTAAGTCACCAGTTGGACTCAAACCACTGGGAGGTGACTCAGTCCTAACCTACATATTCATTCTGCTGAAGACTAGATGATTAAAGCAGGGGAACTCATACGTGACCTAGATATTTTATATCAGTAAAATGCATAGAAGAGATTTTTTTTATTTCATATGTCCAAAATTTGCATGGAAATCCCTCCTACCACCAATCACAGACTTAAAACAGTTTAACCAGGACCTAAATGCACATACACAGCAATCCTGCTGGGGTCACTATTATGCCCAAATAAAGAAAATACGCAAACAAACATACTTTCCAGTAACTTATTCGGTGAACTCAGCCAATTGTTTGCATTGATCTAAATCACTGCCCAAAAAGTCAGATCAAAATAGTTCATCCTCGTCCACCCCACATTCGAATGACAAGCTCGTCTCATTCCACTTGGTCATAATTCAGCTGACCATTACCAAAAAAGGAAATACCATGCAGGAAACACGCTCTATCTCATGTCCCCACATACAGTGCACAATTCTCAGGGGCCCTAGCTTCTGACAGAATGAGTTTGGGTTTGCCCTTTGATTGCTTTAACATAAAATTGTAAATTTTTGTAAAGTATACATCTGTCTTGGTTCAAAAATATTTGATTTTATGCATAATGAGCTCAAAATTTGAAACTGGTTAAGTATTATCTATATAGTTTTTAAACATTCATTTCATGGCTCTTTGCTGATGGTGAAGAGATTCCATTTTATCTTTTTTTTTTTTTTAAATGTATTTGGTACAGGGTCACACTACACAGCTTGGACTTGTAGTAATCCTCCTGTTTTCAGCTTCCCCAGTGCTGGGATTTCAGGCATGCACCACCACACCCGGACTCAGTGGCTGGCTCAGCATGCCCTGGGGATGGGGCTGGCATGGCATGCTGGACCAGGGATCAAATCCTGGTCCCTGCACTTGCCAAAGTAGGCACTTAGTCCGCTGAGCTATCGCGCCAGTCTTCCATTTTGTCTTATTTTGATTAAGTAGTATGTGGACGGATTTTCACTTTGAAGAAAGGCTGACAAAGTACAGAAATAAAGGAAACTATACAAATTTCTATTTGGAGAAATAATACATGTTAACTGTTAGCTATATATCTTATCAATATTTTTTCATTTTTAACATATATGTGTATACATATATGCTTTTTAGAAAACATAAATGAGATTGTGTCATTCAGTCTATAGATACATGCCAAGACCCAATAATATGAAAGACATAAACTAGGTGCTAGAAACAAGAGAGTGACCTTTACTATACATTATAGTAAAGAAAAATGGCAACACATATAACAAAACTATAAGCATATAGTATATAATCAGACAATAGCTACTATGACAAAAAGAAATAAGACAATTATACTGTGACTATTAGTACACATGAATGGGAAAGCTGGCATCTCTGAGTGAAATCTGAATTAAAAGAATATTATGCATATTGTTTGGGACTTGTTTTCTCATTTAATGCATCTTGGGGATCAGCACATTGTTTTATCTCATCCCTAATTTTTAGCAGTCATTCATTTTAGTGTGGAATTTCAATAATTTATTTAGGGGCTGGGGAGATGGTTCAGAGGAATAAGCACTTCCCTGGCAAGCACAAGGGCCTGAGTTCAATCCCCGGTTCTACCAAAAAAAAATCAATAATTTATTTAGCTATTATTCTAGTGACAGAAAACTATTTTCTTGACTTGAATCTCTTTGCAATGCCACAGTACACCCCCTTTAAAAATGATCATTAGAAATGTTGTATCACCAGATCCAAAAAAGTCATCATAGGTTACTACAGAGAGGCGGTGCCAAAGCTAGACACATCATGCAAATTGATTGGGTCAGGAGTACATGAATGTGTGTGTGCGTGTGTGTGTGTGTGTGTGTGCGCACACATATGTGCCTGCTCATAACTTATAGACATAGAGGCTAGCTAAGATTTTAGAGCCAATAACCACATACTTAGCACTACTTGACACATTTGTGGAAGTTCAATTAGTGAAGCAATAAACACTGTCCCAAACGCAATGACCTTTATTTATGAATTTTCCTTTAATCAGTGATTTCATGGAGAGTAATATTTTACAGCTTCACGTTATTGACCTCAGTCTTACTTTTTTCTCTGATTTGTTCTTCTTTCCCTGCCTTTTATCATGGCTAAAGAGCAAGTAGCCTCATCAGAGATCACAGTGCCAGTTGTGAAATCTGCTTCAGACTGTATGTTTTGCAATATTTTTTAAATTTTCTTCTAGTTTCACACATTAATGTAAAGTGAATTTTTCACTGTTTCAATTTCATACTGGGCCAACCAAATAGCTCAGCAGATTAAAGCTCCTGCTTAGGCAGACACGGGGGCTGGGAGTTCAATCCCTGGGCCTGCAGTGCCGTCCCCACCTCCAGGGTGCACTGAGGCGGCGATTGAGACTGGGTGTGGTGATGTGCGCCTGTAATCCCAGCACTTGGGAGGCTATAAACAAGAGGATCAGTATGAGTCTGATTTATGCAATGAGACCCTGTACACCCTGCCCTAAAAATACAAAAACAAAACAAAACAAAGCTATTCATACTTAACCAACTTTTTTTTTTCTTACATCCACAAAGCATTTAGCCTAAGGCTGGATCGTAGTGTAAAGCTCTCAGTAAAGAACAAAGAAGCCACAGGGTGACCATTTAAAATATGGCAATCATTCTTTCTGTTTCCACTGAACAGATCTGTTCTTCATTTCCCAATTTTGTTACTCACTGCCATTTACTACACTTTGATCTCTTTTCCCCAGAGGTAATTATGGAGACCTCTGAAGTCTGATAGGAAATAAACAAAAAATTCTCCTTTGGATGAAGCTGATCAGACATCCTGGGTCACCTTTAGTTAATCATCTGTCTATGTTTTTGTTCTTCTGGTCCTTAGCTCAGACATAGCTATGAGCTAATCAGTTTTTCTAAGAACTACTAATACAAAGATGTATTTATTATGTACCTAGAATTGCATACGCTATCATCATAATCATAACAACCACTTACCAAATACACTATTTGCCAACTTAAAAAGACATTATTTTGCTGAAGATTCAAGGCATTGGCAAAATGATAAGCATCCTGTTTTATTTTATTAAATTAAGCATATGTTAAATATCTACCATGAACCAGACACTTTTTGTACTCTACAAAAAATAAAAATAAACATTTAGTCTTTACCTTAGAAAACAGATAATGGCACAAAGTCAATTCATAAATACGTAACGAGTGATATAAAATTCTATCAGATACACATTAGCATATTTGATGGGTAAGCAAAAGAGGCTTCCTGAAAGAGATGCCATTTGAATTGGACTTTGACAGATGAAAAAGAAAATTTTGACAATGAAGATTAGTTTTGCTGAGTTAGCGGGGCATAGCGGTCCCTGCGTCAGAAGTACACACGGTCAACTGAGTGACAAAACGGGTCATTGGTCAGACCAGGAGGCCAGTTTAGGAGAGCAATGGGTCCTATTTTCTGTGCAAGGAATAGTAAGCAAACACATGGTGTGTCTATCTCAGAAACAGGTTAATCAAAAGTGCTACAGATTATTTACTCAACAGTAATCTGGATTAAAATCATAGTCCCTGCTGTTTTCTAGGCAAGAGTTGTGTATATAAGTGCCAAGACTGTCCCTCACCTTAAGTTATAGTAATAAGAAATAAAATTATTTACAAACTCCCTTGAAAAGATTCAATACTAAATGGGCCAGATACATTAAAAATTTAGAACATTTCTCCATGGATGAATACAACAAGTCACCCACACCTGCCATTAGCAACAATGTCCAAAAGCACTGGACATTCAGGTCCTTGTACACACTCCTCCTCAGATACCTTGAGTACGTTACATATTCCTACAAAATCACCCAGTGAAGTTTTATTTGTCTCCTTGCGGGGGCCAATGAGACCATCCAACTTTGCATTTCTAATATCCAGGAACTGGGACTTTTTGAACTTTTGGATGAGAGAGTTAGTTGACCCACGACTTTATAAATTCTGAGGACAGATGGACATGTGGAAGGTCACTCATCCATACCACCACACAGGGAGTTAGTGTTAATAATAACTTCATAATATTCAGCAAAGATTGCAAGCCTGACCCCTCTCCTCCATCGCTGTGTCCCCCCACTTTGATGCATTTTGTCACTTCCTTAGTTGTCACAGGTCTGCCGCCTGCCGGCTGAGGACTGAGTGAGGATTCCACTGGAGTTACCCTTCCCCAGGAGCCCACAGTGGAATGAGCAGATAGAGAGCAATTTGATTGCAAAACGATAAATGCCAGGGTACAGGCGCACACGAGGGATGCAAGAATAACAGAAAAGGGGCCCAAGAAGATGCTTTCCAGAGGAGCTTAATATTAAAGAACAAGGTCAAGGGGACAATGTGTGCAAATTTGCTGAGGTGTATCATAAACTGCCGGTAGATCAGAATAGCTTATATCTGAGATCCATCAGTGTCACTGAAGCCAGGGAAACAGGCAGAGGCCAGATCATACAGGACCTTCCTGAACCAAAATGTAAGTTTATCCTGTGTACATTCTCTAAGTCAAAGCAGTCTCTAGTCTGTCCAGTATTTGTGTTTCTATTGGCCCTTACAATAAATGAATCAAGGGGCCAGGGAGATGGCTCAGTGGAATAAGCGCTTCTCTGGGAAGTGCAAGGGCCTGAGTTCAATCCCAAAAAACAATAAATGAATCGAGCATCAGGTTTAACATTAAAAAAAAGTTAGGTTTCTGCCTTCTTTTTGAAACTCAGAAGACAACCCTAGACTTCAATTTCCAGCTGGTAGCGGTTAGTAGTGGCTTCACTCTCAGGTGGAAGAACGGCGTTCTGTGCTCCAGAGGCACAGGCTCCCGCCCAGCATTTCATCCCCAACTCACGTACGTGTAGGGCCTGGCTCCTGGAGCATCTAGATTTGCTCTCTGCCTTCTTGGTCTAGTCTGTTGCAATGTCTTATAATAAAGAGAAATGCCGAGTTTGTCTATGGGGAGCTGTTACATTGTCAGTGGGTTGAAGAGTCTCTATTCCTTGTCTGAAGCCACACAAATACATAAACAAGCACATGGAAATATTAGACTTCCTTCCAGAGGCAAGCAGGTGTATACAAAGGACAGCATCGTGTTTGTAAGAGAGTTTTGGATTTCTGCTGACACCTAAAAATGAAAATAAATTAGAGCAGTCTTTCAAAGAATTTAGTATCATTTTATGTAGCAACAAAAAAATTACAACATATCTAGAAATAAATATAACTAATGAAAGATACTTAAAAAGAAAATCATAAAATTATTACATGCCATAAAGAAGACTTAAATAACAGAATGTTTCATATTAGATAAAAATATTATTAGAGTCATGTTACTGTTTTTTGTGGGTCAAATACTGACAATTCCATGGGGCTGGGAGATAACTCAATAGAATAAACACCTGCCTGGCAAGCACAAGGTCCTCAGTTCAACTTTCAGTACTACAAAAAAAAAAAAAAAAGAAAAAAATTATGACTTTTCCATTTTCTTTATGGGAGCTAGGGAGATGGCTCAGCACAATAAGTGCCTGGTAAGCACAAGGGCCTGAGTTCAATCCCTGATTCCACCAAAAAAAAAAAGAAGAAGAAAAATGAAAAAGAAAAAAAGAATGAAAATACTGACAATTCCATATGCTACAACATAAAAGTAAGTATGACAATTTTCCCCAAATTATCACATAAAATTCAAGGGAATTTCAATTAACATCACAATAGTTCTTATTATAGAATTTGACAAACTAGGCCAGGGATATGGTTCAGTGGTACAGCGCCTGCCTGGCAAGCGCAAGGTCCTAAGTTCTATTCCTAGTACCAAAAAAAAAAAAAAGAATTTAACAAAATAGATCAAAACTTCCTGTTAAAGAATAAAAGGCCAAGAATAGTCAATACTACTTTGAAGACGTGGTTAAAGCTATGCCAAATATCAAGATATATTAAGCCAGGCACGGTGGCACATGCTTGTAATCCTAGCTGCTCAGGAGGCTAAGGGAAGAGGATTACGAATTCAAGGCCAGCCTGGGCAACTCAACAAGACTCAGTCTCAAAATCAAAATTAAAAGGCTGGGAACATGGCTCCATAATAAGGCACGGGAGCACACGCAACCCCCTGAATCCGTAGTACGACAGGAAAAAAAGACGTTATGATGAGAAACGCTATAAAGGAAATACTTTAGGAATTTAGACTAGGAAAAAATTAACTACAAGAATCACAAAATGTACCAGAAAATACTAAATTTGGCTACATTAAAATCTTAAGTGTTTACATTAAAATTGTACTATAAGTAAACTTTAAAGGAGGATGGGAGATCTGCACTGCACCTAGTCAACACAGTATCAGAATTGAAAAGTATAAAGGTCCTATAGCTCCACAGTCTAAGCACCTGCCTGGCAAGTCCAAGGACTGGGTTTGATCCCTGGCACTGCAGTCTGTGTCGGCCCCACCTCCTAGCTGCAGTGTGAGGTCCTACACCAAATATATTACTTTAAATTAAGAAAAAACTAAACTTTAGGGAATGGTTATACTTTAAACAAAAGTATAAAGACCTTTAAAATCCTCAAAAAAGGCCAGGCGTGTTTGCACATCCATGTAATCTCAGCACTGTGAGGCTGAGGCAGGAGGATCATTGTGAGTTTGAGACCAGCCTGGGCTACAGAGTCAACTCAAGGCCAGCCTGAACTGCATAGTGAGACCCTATCTCAAAATATAAAAAAGGAAAGAAAAGAAAAATATCTTCAAGAAAAAGACAGGACAAACAGGCCAATAGAAAAATGGGTGAGAGATATGAAGAGGAAATTCACAGAAAAAAAAAATATGTGAACGGCCAATAAAAATGTCTCACCTAACTAGTAACCAGAGAAATGTAGATTAAAACCACAATGGAGCTGGGGAGATAGCTCAGTGGTACAGCACCCATATGGCAAACATGTAGGTCCTGAGTTCAATTCCCAGTACCAAAAATAAAAATAAAAATAAAACTGCAGAAAATACCACATATGACCTATTATTTTGCCATCAATTAAAATAAGAGTAAGTGTTTTTAAGTAAATAGAAAAGCAGGAGCACTTACTCATTGTTGGTTAAAGTATGAATTGATCTATTTTGGAAGGAATATTGTAACATACTTGGTAGAGGTGAAAATAGGTAGATCTCATGAACCAGCCAAGGAAAAACATAACAATATAAACTTAGCTGTGTGATATATTCGATGCAGCCTCATTTGACAAGAAAAAAATGAAAACTACTTGACTAATCTACAGTCGAAAGTGGATTTTTATATACAATAGAATAATATTGTATATTTGCTTTTTATATAATAGAATATTAACACATTAGTCTGAAAATGAACTCCATCTACATAATATATTCAGAAGGGTAAAATCACAGAAAATTGAAAAAAAGGTTTAAAAAGGATGTATACTTGTACTGTATGACACAATTCATTTAGAATTTCTACACAGAATAATATTAGGTAGTGTATATAGCCAAGGAGCTATCATAAGTCCCTGACTTGCAAAAAGTTCCATTCTGGTGGAATGTTCCTAAGTCCGATCCTTTTATGTGTCTGATTCATTCACAAATCTGACT
>NW_004524614.1:5492473-5501711 GCF_000260255.1 Octodon degus | reverse complement strand
TATATATATAAAGCACTAAGGATGGTAACTTGAAGTTCTTTGACTTTGTTTATGATGTTAAATTGGGATATGAATGACAGAGATGATAGGTAGCGTGTCAGCTGCTACTGTAAATAACCCTGCCCATCACCTGCCCATTGCATTTAATTTAATTTCTATTCTATGACTGTCATGCATACAATATCTTATACTTTAACATTTCAAAGATTTCACTTAAATGGTCTTAGTTGTTTCTCATAGGAATACTATGAAATAGGCAGAGCAATTATTATCCTTATTTCACAGTGGGGAAACACCTCCAAAGAGAATCGATGAGCTAGTCAAAGCTGTAAGTGTGCTCATGTTTTCCTGTCATCTGGATTTAAAATACTGAACTCATCTCTACTCCTTCATTCAAGAAAGCATCAATTCCTGTAGGCTGTTTCTACAAACATGCTTCCATTTCTTCCTCTCTGTTTCCTTTCCCACCATCCAGGTTTGACAACCTGGGTTACAAGTGGGAGCTGGACTTCCAGTGGCTGCTCTTTCCTTCCAGCCCATCCGCAGTCTCAGTGCAGACTAAACTTCCCTAAACACCGTTTCCATTGTGTCATTTCCTGCCTCTCTCCTGCCTCAACCAAGATTTCAAAGTTCTCCTTCATCTCAACTCACCTTTCCCAGTACATACTCAAAGCAGGTGATCTGGAAACAGGAATGTCCAAAGGACGCCAGTTAAAACAATCATTTCAGCTATCAAATCACCGAAGTTTTGCAGCTTTTTCTTTTAAGATGATATTGTTCAATATTGGTAAAACAGTAATAAAAGTCTCTTATCCTTTGCTAATAGAAGTGTTGACAAATATAATTTTTGGAGGGCAATTTGGCAATATGGATCAAATGTGTTTGACCCAGAATTCTTTATGGGAATATATCCTAAGGAAATAATCTGACATACAGAAAAATATTTATGCCTAAAGATGTTAATTATACTCATATCTACAGTTATAAATTATTAAATATGATCAATGTCAATAACAGGGAAATGATTAAAATTATAATAGGTACATAAGATAGATAACTGTTAAAAATATATAAGGATATAGAAAAATACAATATATACTAAGGAAGAAGCAGTGTTTAATATTTAGAAGCAATTTTATGATTATTCACTAAGGATTTTGTTTTCTTTCCCTAAAACATTACTTCACACTTCTTTCCTCTCTCTTCAAAGCTCCAAAATTCCTTTCTCTTCCTTTAGCAAATGAATAGCACCAGTTTATTGAGAAAATGTCTCATCAAAATTTCCACCCTACCTTTCCCTTCAAACTCTCATCTTTCCTGTTAAAATGAACTAAGTGTCCCTGCTCCCATCCAAAGTCAACTTGGTCACTGAGTCCATGTCCCACACTTCTTCGGGGATTCTGCTCTTGGTATTATTTCTTCTGCCTCCCGGAGTCGCCAACTTCCCTGTCTTCCAGAGCATCACTGTCACCAAATAAGCATGCTATAAAATTCTGTATCTTGAAAAATAATTTTTTGACCTTATGTTGTTCTCCAGCCACCTCAATGAAAGCAAACCTCCCTTCACCATCTTCACCAGCACCTTCCCCTCTCCTGCTGCAACCGTGGTGGGCCTTTTCTGCCACGCATCACTGAGATGTCTTGCTGTCACATCTGGGGTGGCGTATTTTGGGTGGGTCCTTGTAGTCCCTTGCAGCATGGAACACAGCTCACTGCTCTCTCCTGGGCTTTCCTTGGGATCTAGAATGCATACTCCCCAGGTTTTGTCATCACTTCCTGGGGTCCTCCTCCTACTCTATGACTGCTTTCTCCTCTTACTCAAATTTTCTGGGCTCAGCCTTCAGATTTCACTCATCTCCCTCAGTTCTCTGTTCATGATGCCTATCTCTGTGCCTGTGACTTGCCTGCTTTCTCTCCTCCGATTCTATAACTGGCTCTTATCCTGACCTCCTTCCTAAGCATATAATAAAATTTAAACTTCAGTGTGTGGAAGCCATCTCAAGTTTATGGTGTGCCCAATGGGTCAGAATGTGATCTTTCTCTCTGAAATCTGCTCTCTCCAATCCTGCCCTCTCAGGAAAGATTCCATCTTTCTCCCACTTGTTCAGATCCTTGCCCTGGAGGCCAACCTTCTACTACTCCTTTGTATGTATCACACACTGCCCATAAGCAAACTGACTGGTGTTGCCTTAAAAAAAAAAAATCCCCAAAGCCCCTAAACCTCACTACTGCAACATAGTCTCTCCAGCCAAACCACCACGTCTTTCAATGGACAAATTCAGCAGCCACCGACAGAGTTTTCCATACCTCCAGCAGCTTTAGACTGCACTTAGAGTAGCCCTTACTGTGGCCTCCCGGCTCACTCATGACCTGGACCCTGTCTTGTTCCCTTTTCCCCCCAAGTTCTGGCCTAGCTCCAAGGGCATGTTGGCCTGTGTTCCACCACTGAGGCATGTTTCCAACCCTAGTTCTCATCTCCTGCTGACTTGCTTTGAGCTCGCCACAGTGGCCTTGTCCTGCTTCCTAAGCTCATTTCTGCCCTCAGAGCCCACATATTTGCTACCCCCAAGTAAAATAACCTAAAGTGCTATTTTCCAGGACCTCAGATGACTCAGTCTTCCCAGGGTCTTCAACTTGGTTTCTGGTCTTCATAGACACCTTTGATCCTTGAAATTATGTGATTTAGGAATCTCCAAAACTAAAACTTAAAATCTCTGTAGGCAAAAATTTTACTTGCCCACTTGTTATAGTATCACCAGCATATAGAGTACTGTCTAGTATGTACAAGGAGCTCAAAAATATTTGTGATATGAGGAACAAATTATGTAGAAGTTCACAAAAATAAGAGGAAAGTGACCACATCTAAGAAGAGATAGGATTGTGTTTTGTTGGTCTTTTTTTAAAAACAGATTTTATGCTTTCAGATATTTCTTAAAATTTCTATTTTGGTTATATTTTTGGAATCAGGAAAATATAAACTATTTAAACTAACAAAATATAGACTGGAGGCTAGTCTGGCTCACTTTATTACTATCCAAGAACCAGCCCCCATGTACACTGGCTTCTACATCATGCCATTTTTCAAGCCTTCCTTTCTCACCACACCTCTGCCAATCTTTCCCATCTCATCCAAGATCACCTCCTCCACACAGCCTCCCCTGAGTATATCCATCCATGTTGCTCTCTGCCCCTTCCCACACTGTGCACTTAACTGGGTATGTGGTTCAAACATTTATTCATCCTCACTTATTAAATATGTAATGTGTGCTTATGTATGTGCCTGTGATTATGAATGAAAGACACACAGAAACAGGAAATTTAAATAAATTTTCTCTCTTGAACAGACACCATGACTTTCCCTGCTGTACAAAGTCTCTAACATGCACTGGCAGCAGAGGAAATGGTCAATAATCGCTCAGTGATAGTGCCAGGTATAGAGCCACCAGGTCTTTGGCCTCTCAGGGGTCTGAGAACTCAGTGCTCCCTGCATCACACCACACTCTTCAGTCTGTAACAAATGTTCACTATTTGCTATGCACTTGTCACTACTTTTCACACTTACTACACAGGAATTGCTTTCTTTTTTATCTTAAGATTGAAGAAACTGTTATGCCTAAGATGTTTGATATTCAGATAGATAGTGAGGTTAAGCTTAACAGCCTAGGTTGTATGGTAATAACAATAAGCTTGTCTTCTGGATGGTTAACAACCTAAGTTTGCAGACCAAAATTAGAGAGAAAGGAGGGCTGCAAGGAAAGCCAACATTTTGGCCCAGCCTTCCAAGGTCAATTAAGACTCAGGACATATGAGAACTTGTACTGTAACATCATGTAACTCAGTAGTGTCCCAAATTTTCTGATCAAAGAGGTTATGGAGCCAAAGAGGAAAGTGATCGATGATGTAGAGTGTGCCTAAGGAGAGTCACATGGAGAGAAAACATTCTCTCCAGCTTTCACAGAGAGCACATTGGCCAAGCAATGGCCATGACTCATCCTGACATTGACAAAGGTTCTACAATCTGAGGTACAGGATCTCAGGAGAAATCCTGAGGGGATTTCACTGACCTTATCAGATCCAAAAGCTACAATTCTTGTGGCATAGGTCTTGCTTTATCTTGGTCTTAACCATCCAGCAGAAAAGTATAAAAACAAAGTATAAGAAGTAAAGTCATGCTATTATGTTGAGCTGTAGGGGACTCAGGTCAACAATTTCTGACACTGCCATTGAAGTGGAAGACCCAATACTATTATGTACTACTGGACTCTTTTAGAATATTTTGCTGAGTTAACACACCTATAATATTCAAATGATAGAACTAAACAAAAAAGGGATACAGATGAATGATCATTTTGTATCTGTATATTCAAAATGGTTAGGATAGATATATAGTTACATTCTCTTAATGAATAGAGAGATTTGTTCTAATAGTGTTTGTAAATAGGATATCATGTCTGCGTCTTGTACAGCAAATAACCACTAGGAAGAATGTATGCAATGTGTTAATTATTGAAACTGTCCTACCAATTTGATTTGAAACTGTCTCATTGCTATATGTCTCTCAATAAAATTATGGAAAAAAAGATTGAAAAAACTGAGATTTAGAAAGGTTAAGTAACTGGTCTTAAGTGATAAAGGCTGTATTGGGGAAGGTGTGGATTCAAACATAGCTTGGGCTCTTGGCCACTATACTACACCACACATCAGGCTGTGTGACAAAGGAAACTTCATTTCCTTTGACCCCTGAGCCACAGATGTGTGTCTGAGGAAACTGCAAGCTTTGGTCAAGTGACTAGACCTTGTGGGTATCTCAGTTTCCTCCTTTGTAAAGGGAGATTATAAATTCCAGGTATTGAGTGCACAGTGGGCATGGTATGAATGTAGTTGTCACTACTAAACATGCCACACCTTTCAAGTCTGGGCTACCCCTCAGAGCACTCAGGGCAGCCCCTCAGAGCACTCTACTGAGTGGGATATGTGCATTTCCAAAGCCGGAGATTGCAGTGCTGCTGAGCAATGCAGGTGCCAGCAAAGGCTTGGAGAAAGAGAACTGACTGTCCGCCCAGGTTAGCAAGAGCTCGGATTTCCTTGTCTGCACGCAGAAGAATAGGAAGACACTTGGGTCATCGAAGTAGCTGTTTCTGTTTGTCATTCAGGCTCACTAATCTAAACATCTCTCACCCCTCAGGAATTATTTTAGGACCAGGAAACAGCACGCTGTTTATTGAAAGAGTCACAGAGGAGGATGAAGGTGTCTATCAGTGCAGAGCCACCAACCCAAAGGGGGCCGTGGAGAGTTCAGCGTACCTCACCGTGCAAGGTAAACAGCTTGTCGGAGGGCCACCAGAAGCGGCTCAGACACCTATTTCCCTGTTTGCTTAACTCCCCACCTCTCATCTCCTGCCTCCCACCAGCCCACCCGCGTGCTCCTCTCCCTGACCTCCTCAGCCTCTCCCGGAAGGGCTGTCTGGGTCAGGCTGGCAGGGCAGCAGGTGGAGATTCCGGCTGGCACAGGCTCTGCAAGGAAGAGGTTCCTGGAAGAAAGGAACCTCGCTGCTGGCAGCATGATTACAGTGACACACAGAGAAGGGGCCCGGTGGGTCAGACCTGGGAGACAGAAGGCCAAGAAGAGAGAGAAGGCAGGGGTTGGGTGTGGGGAGAGTGGGTGAAGAGGGAGGCACCCACCTCTTTGAGTTTGTTGTTTGTTTTTTGTTTTTTCTGATTCACAGAAGTTAGACATATGCTACTTTGTGTGTGTGTGTGTGTGTGTGTGTGTGTGTGTGTGGTACTGGAGATTGAACTCAGAACCCTGCACTCGCCAGACAGGCACTTATTTTACGGATCTCCCCAGCCCAATATGCTGCTTTTTGCAATATTTTCTTAAGCTAGTTTTTATAGTGAATAGGTGTAAAATATTATCAGAGAGAAGCAACACATAACAAACCATATTTAAGAAAAATATGCCAAGGGCCAGGGAAATAGCTCAGTAGAATAAGCACCTGCCTGGCAAACACAGGGTCCTGAGTTCAATCTCCAGTACCAAAAAAAAAAAAAGAAAGAAAGAAAGAAAGAAAGAAAGAAAGAAAGAAAGAAAGAAAGAAAGAAAGAAAGAAAAAGAAAAATATGCCAAGTGCTTCTTCCTCCTCCTAGGCCTCAGACACCTTGTTGAGCAGTAAAATACAAAGAGGTCTCATCTAACCTTGATTATGACCACGCGGTTTCCACTTGCAAACTAGAGTTCGGTTTCAATTCCCCAACGCTACAATCATCTAAAACATAAAATTTACAGTATCATAAAATAAAAAATTAGCACCTCTCAGACATAACTGCTAGCAGAATATCGAGGCTTGACCCGAGAACTGCAGGGCGGTCCGCGGCCTGTTTCCGAGTCCCACCAGCATACAGTGATGCCTCGGTTGCTGAACAGCTCCAAACTCGAACTTTCTCCTCCTCAAGCAGAAAAATTAAAAGAAATCTGCTTGGTGTTTGTAACTTCCCTCCGTAGTCAACCAAAAATCTGACTTGATAAAACCCACACAGGCTGAGAGGGAGTCACACGACAGGGTGACGCTTCCGTCGGAGCACCGCCCTCACCCCAGCACGCCGGGCTTGTTAGTGCGTTCAGACATTCCTCACTGTGCCTTGTCTTGTGCACTTCATTTGCATAACATATTGTAACCATGGCTCCAAAGGAAGTCAGCAATACCAGCAGTAAAGCTAGGAGGAAAGCTGCAAGAGCCATGGCAGAGTTAAAGAAGGAAATCATTGTGAAATATGTTAAAATCCTGGAACAATGAATTTTTAAGTGTAAGCTTTGGGCCTTGGAACAAATTATTTGCTTTTCAATTATTTCTTATGGAAACTGTGTTCAATTCTCAAACTTTTTGATGTTCAAACATGAATTTGGAATGAAGAGTGCAACAAGCACGGTTTCACTGTATTTCAAAATACACAAATGCTGGGCTGGAAATGTGGCAAGCACTAGGGCACTCGTACAGTGTGTGCAGGCCTTGGGTCAAGCCTCAGCACCACCAAAGCAAAACAAGAAAGTACAAACAAAATAACCCCAGAATATGCAAATGCTCCTGAGGTAGGAACCAGGAAAAAGATGACTTGCTTTAGTTCCTTTTCCTTGGAAACTTACATTGCTTAAAGACGATCACTCTGAGAATTCAGACTTCTTTAAAACAGACACCCTCTCCACTGGTTTTTGTTTGTTTGATTTTTGTTTTGTTTTGTGGTACCGGGGATCAAACTCAAGACCTCGCACTTGCCAGGCAGGCTCTTAATCTGCTGAGCTATCTCCTCAGCCCTCATCTCCATTGCTCACAAGGAGGTAATTTAGACTTTCTTGGAGCTGAAAATACCACGTATTTATGTTTGCAGAAAAAGTGGAAAATTCCCCCCAAATACCCTTAGAATTGTCCTGTTTGTTTCCCAAGTGATCCTCTTTATAAAATGCTCTTTCAAGGGCCAGGGATATAGATCAGCAGGTACAAGCACCTGCCTGGCAAGTGGTCTGATTATATATATATATATATATATATATATATATATATATATATATATATATATATATATAGGCTTAAGTGCCATAGAAACTAATTCTCTTCAGAGACCAGAGGACAACATACTTGATCCTGTTACCCTACAGAAGTAAAGTGTTACACTCAATCCACAGATGGAAAGATGGAGACTG
This sequence comes from Octodon degus, assembly GCF_000260255.1. Taxonomy (NCBI): domain Eukaryota; kingdom Metazoa; phylum Chordata; class Mammalia; order Rodentia; family Octodontidae; genus Octodon; species Octodon degus. The sequence goes on along the minus strand of NW_004524614.1, from coordinate 5,494,015 downwards.
AAATCACACAATAAGCACATGGTGAGGCTGAGGCAGTGTGAACCTCCAAGAATCCCATCCTTCTTCCACTCTTCTCATTCCTGAGAAGGACGTGGTTGGCAAGGTCTTAGGAAAAAACTGACCTTCTCTACTTTCAGTTATCCTGTCAGTTTGGTTTTCTCACTTCATACCTCTTCATTCCTTACACTGGTCCTTTTTCTACCTGCCATTATGCTTGTCTGAGATGTCAGACTATTTAAAGAATACTGTATCATAGTTTTCTGACGTTTCTAGCAGCCTTTGCTATTTACTCCTGAGGAAAAGAGAGAGTTTCCACTTGAATCGCCGTGTTGCCCTCCACAGCCAGTGTTCTGATCTCTGTCGTCTCTTGCCATTGCCTTTCAGCTTCCCATCCCACCCACCTAGTTTCACCGTCCATCAATCCACCCCAATCTAAAGTGGTACTTTCCAACCGTTGTTTCCCAGCTTACTGTATCGCAGTAGCCCCCAGTTGCCTACCGGCCTCCTCCAGGTACACGCTGTGCTCCATCGAGCTCTGAGGGTTCCTTCTCAGCCTCATCTCTCAGCCTCACTGTTCATTCCCAGACCTCCAGCTAAACCACTGAGGAGTCCCTGAACGCACTCCATGGGCTCTGTTCTCTGCATCTGTTTTCTGATATGTGGGCAGCCTTCCCTTCCCACTTGTTCTTTCCCTACTCATCCTTCAAGACCCACTCTGTGTTACTTCTCTATCGCTGACCTATTTCTTCAGCATTTTTTTCACTCTGTGCTCCCACAGTGCTTGTTATGTCCCTGGAAGTGGGACTTGCCATTGTTTCTTGTTTTTTTATTTTTGTAGTACTAAGATTAGCCGAGGGCCTTCACACGGAGTTGCATCCCCAGACCTTTTTATTTTTTTATTTTGAGACAGGGGAGCTTCACTAAGTGAAGTTGTCCAGGCTGGTTTCAAACTTTGGATCAACCTGTTTCAGCCTCCGTTTGTGCTACACCTGGTTATATTCATTTTTCTATCCCAGAGTGCTGAGTAAATGTGTATGGATCATTATATGTAGAAAACCATATTTTATCTAAATAGAAAATATATTAAGGGCTGGTGAGATATCTCAGCAGACTAAAGCACCTGCTTAGGCAAGCTTAGGCAAGAGCATGGACCTCGGTTTGATCCCCCGCGTGACATGACACGCCAACCCCACCCCCAGGGCAGGCTGAGGTGGCCACAGAGTCTGGGTACAATGACGTACACCTGTAATCCTAGCACCAGGGAGGCTGGAAACAGGAGGATCACTATGAGTCTGAGCTTCATAGTGAGACCCTGTAACAACCAGATATATTTTTAAAAAGAAGAAAATATATTAAAATTAGCTTAGTAAATCAATAATCTGCCTAAGATTATGCAGGATATAGAAATGTGATCCATGATCCCTAACTTCAGAGTGCCCCAGACACCCAGATCAAGGTGCGTAGGAACCATGTCAACAAACATTTCGAGCTCCTCAGAAGGGCAAAGCAGGAACACTAATTGGTACAAAAAAGTCAACACAG
>NW_004524614.1:5489650-5491888 GCF_000260255.1 Octodon degus | reverse complement strand
ATGAGGATATTTACCCTAGAAAAAAGACAATTTGGGAAAATGTAACTGTTTGCTTCAAATACTAAAAAGCAGGGGCTGGGGAGATGGCTCAGTGGAACAAATGCTTCCCTAGCAAGCGCAAGGCCCTGAGATCAATCCCTGGTTCCTCTAAAAATAAAAAATAAAAATAGAAACAAATACTAAAGAGCTTTCGGATAGACAGGCATTTAGCTTACTCCTTGTTCACCTGAAAAGATAACTAGGACCCAAGAAGGGAGATGGTGGTGAAGTTTCCAGGATACAGATTTCACCCCCAGGAGAGGATATGACTTGGAATAAGAAGAATCTTTTCAAGGTGATATTGTGTGGATTGTAGGGAAACTTGCATGGATGTGTTAGGTGTTGTCTTAAACTGAATGATTTTCAGTTCACTAAAGAACTCTGATCCTGGGATGCTGTTCAGAACAGTGTAATCTAGTTATCTGCTTGGTAATTTTATAATGAAATGGGATTCTTGCTGGAAAGTCTAAATCATTGTTTGCATCAGCCTGGCAGCTGGAACATTCTCTAGGCTTAGACTTGATTTCCTGCTAGATGTGTGTGCGCTCTCCACATTGACCTATCTTGTCTGAGTGTAGGAAATGAAATTCAGGCATACAAGTTGCTCAGGCGTACAAGTTGTGTCTGTGGCTATGTTTAACAGATTTAAAGAGGTTCAGGAATTAGCCAGGAAGGAAACTGTCTGCTCTTTTTATTTCCTTTGAAAAAGGATTCTTATACTCAGAGATAAAACAATGTGTTATTTTTGTATGCGAAAAGGATGAATGGGCTATGGAGTCAACGTAGCTTCTTTAAATAATCACAGGTCTTGTTTGGTTTGGACAGAGCCTGAGCACACGTAGAGCTCTCAAAGGGGAAGTTCCAATATCCAGATCAACAATACAGCTGTTAGCAACCAAAATTATTTTTGAAATCAGTCTACAAGCACCCCACCCTGGGTTCCAGATCAATTCTGAAATTAACATAGCATTCAGTAGCCCTCAGAACTCAACGGGATTGTTACAGTGAAAGTGTGGCACATTTTTATCTAAAGATTTAAGATATTCTATATGTTAACATTATTATTGTAAGTAATAACCCAAATATATAAAAGAGTTTTCTTATAACAGATGTAGGCACCACTATATTTCAACAGCATTACACTTAAAGAAAGTTAAAGAACAACTATCATTGTAAATTTTTTAAATAATTAATGAATTTTACAATTACAGAAGTCAAAATTATTTCCTTGGGGTCCTATAGTCTCAATACCTTTTTTTAAATTTAACTTAATTTAATTTTAAAGAGTAAGAACAAATAGAGAAACAAAGACAAACAGAGTAACAAGTGACAGTGCACATGATACAGAGTTTCAAAACAAGAATACACATTTAACAATGGTCGTTATATTGCATATATTCATCCTCAAATCTGTTGTTCAGATTAACAATTAAAAGCATGCAAAACTGGTCAAATAAACATTAATGCTTACTTTCAATAAACTTTAATTTTTTCTTGTCCTTTCTTACTTTATTTTTTAAATTTATTTTAAGGAGAGAATATTCATTGATAAGACATTAGAAATAGTACACATTTAGAAGCACAAGATGAGACTTGTTCAACCGTGGTATTTTCCTTGTACTTTGCTGCCTCCAGTGTAGTTGCTCAGACCATATATAATAGCAGACAGAGTTAGTCAACATGAAAATTTTAGACATTAACTACTACTTTCAAAAAACTGATGGAAATGAGTACTACTATCATCTCAGCTATCCCGAATATATACTTGCCTGATTTTTACCCCTTACATTTTTTTCCTATTTCTTTTTCCTTTCCCTCATCTTGTTTTTTGTAAATGCATCTTTTCATTTGTTTATTTTTTTTTCCTGGTAATTAGGACAAGGTCTACAGGGTCTGCAGGGTCTCATTACATAGATCAGACTTGTAGTGATTCTCCCGTTTTGAGCTTTCCAAGTGCTGGGATTATAGGCATGTACCACCCCACACCCAGTCTCCTCATCTTTGTCGTTTATTCTTTGTGTTCAGTTTCTTTCCATCTTACTGTATCTGTCGTTCCTTTCAGACTTTATTTATTCTTTCAGGTTCTCACACTAGGGAGACAATACGATTCAATACTTGACATCATTATAGGTATGGTTTGTAAAATTTGTGCCACAGTAATTGTACATTGATACCCTTGGGAAAGGATCCATACAGTAG
>NW_004524614.1:5472550-5489135 GCF_000260255.1 Octodon degus | reverse complement strand
CTTGAGTATCTTTTGTTTGTGCTGCCACAGCTGCCTCCATGTTTTGAATCAGTTCAGAGTGTTTTCCTTTTATGGTCATCTTGACTGAGGAAGAACCAGAAGTAGCCTGGTGTCAGACCCAGTGAAGAAGGTGGGTGAGGATGCACCATAACATTTTTATATGCCTGATTTTCTGTGGGGTTACAACTGGCAGCATTATTCACTATATTTTTTATCATACCTTGTACACACACTCATGAAAGAGGACTTCTAGTTGTGCTCCAGAAAGTGGCAAGAATGATGCACATGTTTGAAGCTAGTCTGTGTCTTGAGCAGGATTAATGAACGTGTGTTTTTTATTGTAATAAATTTAAACATTCACTGCACATTTGATCATCCTCATGCATGACTTTCACTTCAACTCTAAACAGCAGCATAAAGCTGGCTTTAGTCATGCACTCAAAACTGTGATAGAATTCATTTAGGGTGATGAAGACCTTTCTAAATAATTCTTAAGGCAAAATAATTCAAACTCAAAAAATTCTCATCGTAATTGCTCCTGTGAAAACCAGGCTGGCATGAAACTTTGTAAGGATTTCCAAAAGTGGACGTCAAAATAGTGGACTTAAGAGTTGGGCTCTGTAAGGGCCTGGACCTGTGTGATTCCATCTTATGCCCATCAGACATGCAGAGAGCTGCTTTAAGCAAGCGTGCACTATCCTTCTTTACTTTTGCAACACTCCTATAAGGAAGTACAGCTTTTTGAAATTAAGAATCTAGGCACACAAAGCTAAAATGATTTTAGGATTGCACAACTAGGAAGTGGCAGAGCCAAGAACTAGGATCTTGTTTAATCAATCTGCTCTACTGCGCCTCAGCTGTAAGGCAGCAGGGCACGTGGTTGATGAGAAGCCCAGTCAGTCCAGGTACCTCTGCACTCAAGCTGGACAACCTTTAGCAACTTACCTACATGCCTTCACTTTTCTTATGACATCATGGACCTGTTAAAAATAGCTCACTAACCTTTACATGAATACTAAAGAACACAGTTAAAGCAGTACCTGTCATTTGATAAAAAAATTATAAATATTAGCTAACATTATGTTGGTTAATAGGACGTGCCAAATTCTATTTCAACAAAACATTCTGTATTATACTTTTCCTACATTTACCCAGTGAGTCACTCAATGGTGTTCCACACCACAGAAAAGTTTGGTTTAAAGATTAACTTGTTGTCATAAAAGTAAATGTTACAGAACTAATGTCACAAATAGTCACTTTTTAAGTGTCTTCACTTAACATTACTCTGGAAATCTATACTTGAAATTTAATGTCAATACAGTTTTTTTCATAAATCATTGTCCTAAAGAGTGGTTCTGAATTGTGGTAGATTCATAAAATACTTCATAAATATTTATAAAGACCTGCAGGCCAATTTTGATATTTCAAAAAGCTTTTGAGAAGCTACATATTAATAAGGTAAAACAGGTTATAAGTTACTGGGTTTTAGGTGGAAGGTGTTGGCATGGGTTGATTGACTCATGCTGGTCAGGAGGCCTGACAGTCAGCTCTGGGAATTTTTTTTTTCAACCATACATGAAACATTATCAACATTTGCTCTGAGCTAGTGGTGGAAATACAAAATGAACAAGAACACACCCTTCTCGTGAGGTCCTAATAATTTAGTAGGTCATTAACCAGCCTCATTAATTATTTCAAACTGAACAACTAATGAACCAAAGAATAAAACCTAAGCTACACTGCAGCACTTGCCAAATTTCTCAGGGAAGGTAGGAGTTCAGTTGTGTACAGAAAATGGTAGGTACTTGGGTCAAAGTCTGATTCACTTTAGGTAGAAAAGACAAATTATGATATGTACAGTATATTTGTCTGAAAGCAAAACCTACCTTGTACTTGAAGTCCAAAAAACAATAAAAAAAAATAGAAAGAGAGGGGCAAGGGCAAAGTAATTACTTCAAAGTAATTTCTAACATCAGGTTTATACATTTGACCTGTGAGGTAAGGACTGTTATTAACCTCCACTTTTTTAAAATTAATTTTATTGAGAAAAAAATAGCAATGAGACAGTTTCAAAACTGATTAGTAGGACAGTTTCAATAATTAGTACATTGCAAATTGTTGTCTTTGAAGTGGTTTTTATTGTTTTTGTAGTGTTATTCTTTGTAGTAGTTATTCATAGTGCAAGATGCAGACATGATATCCTGTCTAAATACTATCAGTACAAATCTTCTCATTGATTAAGAGAAAGTAGCTGTATATCTAGCCTAACTATTTTGTATATACAGATACAAAATGGTGGTTCATTTGTATCCCCTTTTTTGTTTAGTTTTGTCAGAGAAGGGTATTCAATTGCCATTTAAATATTGTAGGTGCGTGAATTCAACAAAATAATCCAATATAGTCCAATAGTCCATAATAGTAGTGGGTTATCCGCAGGACTGGCAATGTCAGAAGTCGTTGACTTGAGGCTTTTACAGCTCAGCATATTAATATGGCTTTACTTTTTATACCTCTTTTTTATACTTTTCTGCTGGATGGTTAAGACCAAGATAAAGCAAGACCTATATAACAAGAAATGTAACTTTTGTATCAGACAAGGTCAGTCAAATCCCCTCAGGATTTACCCCGAAATCCTGTACCGTAGTTTGTAGATCCTTTGTTAATGTCAGCCATGTGGAGGAGTCATGGCCATTGCTTGACAATGTGCTCTCTGTGAAAGCCTGAGAGAATGTTTTCCCTCCATGTGACTCTCCTTATCAACCTCCACTTTTTAAGGATAAGTTAATTGAGGCAGAGTCCTTGGTCCCCAGCATAGCTGCTCCTAGGGTTCAGCACGGCTCCTGCTGAAGTCTATGCTTGATCCCTAAGCCAAGCCAGGACCTGAGGCCAAAATGCCCTGGTGTTTTTATTTCTTGTAACAGTGTATGAGGCAAGCTGAATGGCATTGCTGCTGCAGTTCCAGCAGCCTGGTGTTCACAGTGCCACACTCCAGAGCTGTGTGCTGCTCCCAGACAGTACAGTGCAGGCTGGGAGGAAGGCTCAGGCCACTACCAGCAGTGCTGACTCTAAACAAGCCAAACCAGCCTTCAGACCTCAGCCTACCTGACCTGTCTCCTGACCTTGCTCTCCCGGGAGGGATGGTGTGAAGCCTAGGAAGATATACGGGTTGCTCTGTGCAACCGGGTCAGCATTCTGATAAAAACAATATTGATAGGCAGGTGGTGCACACCCACAATCTCTGCTAGTTGGGAGGATCACAATTTAGGAAGGCTGTCAAGATGTAAAAATAAATACATAAATAAGTAAATAAGCAAACAACAAACAAAATAGGACCACTGGGGATGTAACTCCGGGCAGAGTGCTTGCCTAACATGGATGAGGTCCTCTGTTTAATCCATAACACCAAACATAAAAGACACAATTACCATATGCCTTTCTAATTGGCCACATTGTGGTCAATATCCCAAATAAAATAGCCTTGTACTATGTCCTGATGCTGGCCTTTCACATACATCATATGGAAGCAACTGTCCCTGACACCACACGCTTGCTCTTAATTGCTAAGAATTCTGCCTCTAATTCTCCCTAGCTTCCTTCCTCTGCCAAGTACAGCTGGGCTGTTTCATACACTGAGCTCATCAGCTAGCACCAGTGAGCTGAAACTGGGTCTGGCCAGACCAGTGGACATTTATCTGCTGAGAAAACACCTAAGAGCTTGCTCTGATCAGTCTATTCATCATTAGATTATCCTGACACTTATTTTTCAAAAACAGAGATAAATACATCCAATGAGAGAGCGCATGGATAGTACATCACACACTGAAAATTCTACTTTTGTTTATATTATTAATATTAAATAGGTCTTTCCTGCCTAATTATGTTTATCTTGGAGTTGTTTTTTAATAAGTTGATTCCTTAAATATGCTGAATGTGTGTCCGCATGCAAACACAGTCCCATTGAAAGGAATTTTGCTTGAGTAAGAACTATGGAATTAGGACTTTGGAGGTCAGCTTCCTGCCCCCACAGAATGCAGTGAAAAAGTTCCCACAATCAGAGGGGGGCTCTAGCAGCACATTCCATGTGGGAAACTTCTGCAGAGGTTCTACGCAGACAGTACCACGTCTCAAGATATTTATCAGTGTCTGTGACAGCCACAAGCCACACTGTGCCTTCCCGTCAGCAGGCCCACCAAATTCCACAGCTCTTTAGCATAAGCAAGGATGTGTGTGTGTGTGTGTGTGTGTGTGTGTGTGTGTGTGTGTGTGTGTACAAGGTAGCATCCGACCTCACATTGCAGGAGAAGAAGTTCCCGTTCCCATGAACTTGAGCTTAGTGTTTCTGCTGTGAGGATGCACGGTGAGAGAAAGGCTTATCATACTTTGAAACTTCTTCAGAGAGGTTGTTTCCAAGCCCTGGAAATTCAGGGCAACTTAACTAAAAGCTGACAAAGGAGACAACGAAGCCTGACTCAGTCATTCGCTTGACCTATGTTAGGCTGTCTCTTGTGTGCCTGATAGTCCTGAATGCTGCAGGTGTGGCTGTGAGAAAAAAGTACTGCAATCCTACATTCTGTTGTTTCATTCAGAGGTAGACAAATCCAGCAGTTCAGAGCTCAGTATCTGCACTTTCTTACCACCAATCCTTTGAAAAGATCTGGGTTCCACTGGGGTCCATGTCTACCGAATCAATACACTGGAGAGGGAATTGCCCTGACTTTCTTGACAGCCTCATTAAACTGTCTGCAAAGAATACAGCAGGTGAATCCTTCCATTTGCCCAACCTGAGGAGCAGGATGAATAAGATGCGATGCTGCCTCGGCTCCCAGGAAGCTCACATGCTGGGAGAGAAATGGCAAAGCCAAGGCACAGAGACTTTACTTTAGGCAGTGAGAGTGGGTTAGTAGAGGCAACAATTCTGTGAGCTGTGGAAGTAGAAGGGACAGGACTCTGTGAGGACCAGTAGAGAAAAGACATCAGCTTCTTTTCGACACGAGATAATTTGTGGCGATGAACATGCCCACGAAAAGTGATTAATAAGCGCATTATGGACTGAGGAGATGGGAGTGAAGTGGTGAACCCTTCCTTGGCAGCCTGCCTTTACCGCAAAACATCTCCAACACTCGCAGACTGCATGGCTCCGAGTAAGAGACTTCATCTCTGTGTCTCCGGCTCCTCATTCATAAAATAGGAATCCGCTAGCTTGTAGGGTTGGCGTGAACCGTGGTGAATGAACACATGTCAGTCCTCAGAAGAGTCCATAGGAAGCCAGCTCTCGGTAAATATCACTGTGTGGTTATTCCCAGGTTCCCAGCATGTACGTGTGCTATGATTCAGAGTGGGGGAGAGTCACTGGCTCCAATTGCCTGCAACATTTAGTTCCAGCCACCAGACAGCTGCTCTGAGCCCTGGGCTCCGCCCTGTCCCTGGTTCACACCACCATCAGTGCCCTAGGCTGCAAGTCTAGGTCTTTCCTCTCCATTCCCACTACCAACATCAACCTCACGTCTTCATCGCTCCAGACAATTCATTTCAAATGTTACCTCTGCCAGAAAATGCTAGACAGTTCACCCTCCGAAGCTCTCTTTAAAGCTGACTGCCTTACATTTGCTATCAGTGTCTCAGTTAGGTCTGAATGGGCTTCTTGAAAATAGCAACTCCCCCTTACCCAGCTTCCTACCTCCCCCAGCAGCCATCTTTGCCTGTAGCAGACTCAATACCTCATTAGTGAATGAAAACACAGCCCAGAAGATAAAGCAGTTATGAAGCTGAGCTATTACTGCCACCTACTTCATAGGGCAGATGTGAGGGGTACAGAAGTATTCAAGAAATGATATCATCATCTCTGAGAAAAAGAAAGGTTCTCTTATTCTTGACCTACCTTACTATAAACCTGTCTCGTTTCCATGCGGTAAAAGGATAAGGGCATTGTTTAGAAGTCCTGCGAAATTATGCATTAGAATCAACAGTAGGGAGCCACTGCTCTGGCCATCTGCGGTGTTCCTTTGTACATTCCAAGATTTCTTTTCTGGAGGTGCCCCTTGGGAACTCTGGGTCCTCTGGGAGTGGGCGTGGGCCCGGGAGCAACTCTGCTCAGCTTTTCATCTCTGTCATTCTGCAAAACGGGGTGGCTGGGGGGATCGAGCCCAGCAGTAATCTCCTCTCATCCCAGCCGACACTCTGGCTGCTGACGAGGTTACAGACAGAGGCCGTGAGGCCAGAGGACTGTGGGTGGTTTGGAGTAGCTATTTCAAAAGGAGCAAGCAGGCAAAACTGTGACAGTCCTTGAGTTTTATTTTTATTTTTCAAGTCTGCTTTGAAGAATTTTGTGAGTCCCAAAGGAACTCTTTTATGTCACTTTTTCCTTTTTCTTTAGAATTTCCTCTAACCCATTAGGGAGCGTGAACATAGTCCAGATTTAGCACTTTAATGGACTTTTGTTCCTGCCTTCTTTTTTCCCCTATTTTTAATTTCTCCTCTGATTTTTAATTAGCTGTCTCTGGGATTTCAAAGTTTGCAAACTCAACGGCAGAGCTTGTGGAAAGCCTTTCATGTGTGAACTTGTGGCGGCACAGTGTGCGCTGTCTGAGTCAGAAGGCGAGGGCCAACTCCGAGGCTCGTTCCATGCTAGCAGGTCCCATTCTCAAGGCTGAGCCACAGAGGGGCACGGGCCTTTGGAAGCCGCGACCACCGGGAATTTCTGCGTTCCTTTTCAGCAGCAGCTTGGTGATTTTCTCTCTGCAGGAACTTCAGACAAGTCTAATCTGGAGCTGATCACTCTGACATGCACCTGTGTGGCCGCAACCCTCTTCTGGCTCCTGTTAACTCTCTTTATCCGAAAACTGAAAAGGGTAAGACTTTATCAGATGAAGTTCTTTGCTCCTTTTACATGATACTCAAAACTTCCCACTCAGCTGTTTAGAGCAAGCTCCTAATAAATACAGGAACTTCTTCTGTCCTTTCCTTCCCATCTGTATCCCTGACCCAGAGAATAGTGAAAACAAGATTAAGACATTGCTAACTACAAGTGAGGTATTCAGAAGAAATACTAGGACAATGAACAAATGACTATTCCTCAGAGGCAAAGAAATTGTGGGGTATTTTGATCTTAAAAACTATGTCATGGCCTTCCTTTTTGCTGGGGATTAAGCCCAGGCCTTGTCCCCATTAACTCCATCTATGAGCTATACCCTCAGCCTTGTAAGAGACTCTAAATTAAACTTAGCATGAGTTCTATGAGGTCTTCTGGTCTTAACCTTGTTCCCTACTAAACAATAAAAAGATAAAAAATAGAAAGCCTCCTCTGGCTTGGCTTTCAAAGCATTACAGGCACACAAATAAGGACACTGCTGTTCTATCCTCGGGATTACAGTGGTTGCAGAGTGTAACCAGCAGAGTGTAACCAGAAACCAGCAATTCTTGGTTTGAACTCAGGACAATGGAGTTCTATAAGCAGCTGCAAAGTGATTTGCTTCTCTGCTATTTGGTGGAAAGACTAATATTCATTATCCACTCATGCCTCAAAGAATTACTAGGACCGTTCTCATGGTAGAGTACATGTGCCCAAGTGTGAAGTCTGGGAGGAGACTGACTTATATCAACCACAGTCAAATGAAATACTGCAACTGTGTCAGCTGAAAGAGTTCTTGAACCAAAAGATGAAGAAGAGGGTGGCCAGGCAAAGGAGGAGGGAGAAGTGTACGAGGCAGAGGGAGGAGAATTTCTGAGGCTGGGCCAGGCCGGGGGACACAGTGAGCAGGAGAGAATGACAGTGGCCAACAGGGCTGCCATGGGACCATGAGGGCAACTGTTATGAGGTTACGCTACTCAGGAAAGCCAGGACAGGGCTGTAGATCCTGGCCAGGCAGAGCTTTGTAGGCCACCAGAAGGAACTGAGTCTATATTCAATGAGCCATGGGAAGCCTTGAGGATGGGAGGGATGTTAAGCCAAGGTAGATGTGTGACAGATCTGTACCCGGAAAGTTTATTTTGACTGCTATGGATCAGCAGTAGCAAGAATGGATGTGGGGGCCATCCACACCCCTGGCAAGAGTTACAGTATGAAGTTACACTATGTCACTTCAAATAGGAAGTGACATAGAGTTGAGAGATATGTATGAGACTGAAACAACAGGACTTGGGAAGAGCCAGGAGATCTCACAATTTCAAGAGATTAGCACTTATTAATGTGCCAGGTCTTATGGGAAGTCTTTTATGGAATGTCTGTCTCAGTTAATCTTTTCCCCCTCCCCCAAAAAAATCCTTCCCAAAATGCAAAGAGGTAGGTATATTATTGTTCCCATTTTATATAGAGAGAAGCAAAGGCTTAGAGAGGTAGAGTAACTGGTTCAAGTGATTATAGTTGAAGAATAGTTTCAAACAGTGGCTCTTTGATCTCACACTTGATATTTAAGACCAAAGCACGCATGAAAACATCAGTGATTAGAGAGAAGCCTAGCAGTCAATACACATGATATGTGTGTGTGTGTGTGTGTGTGTGTGTGTGTGTATGTGTGACACCAGACTAGTTCCATATGGAGTGAGTGATTCTGAGACATGACAGTTAAAGCTGTGGCTTTAGAAGAAACAGAGCCCACAATAGTTTTGAAAGACAGAATATGACATCTAGGGATGTAACTCTAATGAAAGCAGAACTTGCCAGATCTATAATAGAGGAACAAAATTATAAGAGTTCCAAGGAGGAGAAGAGTGAATAGGCTCCAGAGAAAATAATGCCTGAGGCAGACTTTGGAAGCTTTAAGCAAAGCAGCAGAAAAAAAGAGTTGGCTCTGCCTCTTCCTGTGCCCCAAACTGGGGAGATCATCTGGTTACTTAGCGTGTTGGAGCACAGTAGAAATTAGACTGAAAGGACAAATGGAGACCAAACTGACAAAGTCCCTTCTATTTATAAAATTACAAAATGCTGGTGATAGGAATAAGATTATTACCTCAAAAATAGAATGAATTGCCAGGTATAGTAGTATCTGAATGTAATCCCAGCACTTGAGAGGCTAAGGAAGGAGGATGATAAAGTCAAAGCCAGCCTGGGCCAGGCAGCAAGAATGTGTCTCAAAAAATTTTAAAAATGAAGGAAAAACAGAAAGTCTCTAAAATTTGATAATGAGACAAGTTTATGTATCAATTCCTCATGATGGTGGTATATACAGTATTATATATTACAAAGATACACCATAATTTTTTTTAAAAATTGATCATGGAAGGTTAATCAAAGAAAGCATCAAAAAATACTGCCTTGTGAGGGGCAGAAGGTGTAATTCAGTGGTAGAATTCTTGCCTTCTATTCATAGGCTCTTGGGTTCCATCCCTAACACTGAAGGGGTGAGAAAGAAAAATAGCCACATGATTTTCTAATCACACTGTAAACTCCTCATTGATAAAGATTGCATTTTATCTTTTTATTACTGCCCTGTGCTTACAGCCAGTTTCATAATTACAGCTATCATTCATTGATGCATACAACCAAGTCCTGTTCTAATAGCGTTACATGGATTATTTCATTTTATCTTCACAACAACCCTGAGAAAAGTGTGATTACTATCACTATTGTATAGATAGGAAACTGGGCTTGGAGAGATTAAGCAACTTGGCCATGATTGAGGCTGGTCAGCAGCTGAATAGAAGGCTTGACTCTAACCCAGGCATTAGTCTCCATGCCAAGCATGTAGTGGCAGTGTTAATGTCACTTCAAAGAATTAGTGTTGTCAACTAACATTCAACTTTCATGCTCCCCTCAAATTCTTTGAAGGCTGTGTGGCATTTTTTCATCTGTCTTATTGAGATTAATCCATAACATTCCATGGAGACCTCGTCTCCCATTGCCTATTCCTCTGTCCCCATCAGCATTACTGCCAACCTCCCTCAACATACTGCATAAACCCAAGGCATGCCTTGCTAGGTGTATTAGTCAGTGTTTACTAGTGAAACAGATGTAACAGAAAATATACAAACATGTAAGAACTTACAAGACTGGTTTCTAGGGGCTGCCCACAAAGTTGGATGAGGAAGCATGTGGAGGGTATCTGCACACTGGAGGCCAAAGGATTCAGTAGAGGGTCTAGAGCTCACCACAGTGTCCTAGGGGAGTCTGTATCTGGAGGCTGGTGGGTCTGCAATGAAAGGCTAAACAGTCTATGTCAGAAAGCTGAGGGTCTGCACTGGAAGCCAAAGCATCCACACTGAGAGCCAAGGGATGACATCCAAGATGATGGTGAAGACTGGAGCTCCTCTGAAGAAACAGAAACAGACCTGTTCTTCTTCATTTTCTCTTTTATACTATCCAAGTGAAAAGCTACCTTAGGTTGTAAAATTGCTGGCCCAATTTAGTTGAGCTTCTCTTACTCAAATTGACAGAACCAATCAATCGTCATAATAGGCTTCAGCAATTCTACGCTCGTTGGTGGCTGGAGGCTGTTGCTCTTGTCCTTGGTTGTACTGGACATTGAAATGATTACTAGTCACTAAACCTACACCCAAAGTTTCTCTCATGAACACCCAGCACCTTGCATCTGAATCAAAAATCTCCTATAAGCTTATAAACTGGTGGGGCCTTACTGGCTCACACCAATGGCAATTGTAGTTAGTGACAAACACATTTTTATTACTCTATATTTTTTATTCTTCCACTGCTCCATTTATTTTTATGTCCAATCTGTATGAATACCAGGCAAACCTTTCTGTCTTGAGCTGTTAGTCACACATTTTACTGATAATTTTTGTAGAATAAGAACAGTTTCAAGTGATGGATGAGGTGAGTGGCAATAGCCCACAACAGGCTGAGTAAGGGCAGATAAATGTGGTGGGTGTGACATGGCATGTATGGATAGGTTGTCTTCCGTCCTCTAGCTCTGATCAAGCTCAGGGAAAGTTCCAGAAAGGAGAACCTCAACACTCACTGAAATGAAGTTCATGTAGCTGCTAGGCAAAAGTTAGATGGGAAAGCATGCTTCCTTTCTGTCTGGTCCAAGAATGGGCCCACAGAAATGTAGTCATCAGTTCCAAAAGTCTGCCCGTTAACAGGAAATATACGCGTGGTGGATCTAACATTAAATGGAAGTCCAGTTATCTATAACCTGACCTAGAGACATGCCCTAGGCTTTATTTACATTATCAAAAACCAAATACTTCAAGATAGGTGTTTGACTTACTCATTTGATATCCTCCCAATGGCCAAAAGATCTCAAGGATGTGGTAGTGTGTGTGTGTCTATTTACTCCTTGGACTTTGAAATAACCAGCTTCTATTTTGCACCGGAGGTGAGCCATTTAGGTGGACATGATGGCACACATCCGTGATCCCAGCACTCCAGGAGGCCAAAGCAGGGGAGTCAGAAGTTCAAGTATGCTCTGGGAAACTTAAGAAGACCTTGTCTCAAAATATCAAAAGGACTGGGGATTTACTTCACTGTAAAAGTCCTGGTTCAATCCCAAGTACCACAAAACAACAACAAAAAAATGTGTTTTCACTGCCCAAGGGATCCTGGTTTACTTTACTACTTTTGGCCTTTCTGGAAAATACAGAAAAGCTACTGTGTGTCCTATTGCTGGTCCACCTGTAATACATGTTCCCGCTTGTACAGAATAGCCACAAAAAGCGAGTTTTAGTCACTATTTGGGATAGCTGTCTAAATATTCCTTGCATTTTCTAGAAAACTATCACATAATTATTGCAGAAGAAGCTTAACATATAGGGTCACTGGGGCATCTAAGTGCATTTTATCGAGACAGAGTGGCTAAACTTGTACTATAGAAATGGCATGTGGGAGGAGTGGGTTATCACATGGAAACTGCACTCTCAAGGCAGTGAGGGTGTGTGCATGCACCTGTGGAGAAATACGATGCTTTCACCTGACCACACAGTTCCAAGCAAAAGCCCCAGTGCAGCGGATGTTGCAAAGCATTGTTTTAAATTGATGACCTGGGGTTTTTAGCATCATTTTCTTATTAGTAACTTTGACCTCTCTTTCTCAGTCTTCTTCAGAAATAAAAACTGACTACCTATCAATTATAATGGACCCCGATGAAGTTCCCCTCGATGAGCAAT
This sequence comes from Octodon degus, assembly GCF_000260255.1. Taxonomy (NCBI): domain Eukaryota; kingdom Metazoa; phylum Chordata; class Mammalia; order Rodentia; family Octodontidae; genus Octodon; species Octodon degus. The sequence goes on along the minus strand of NW_004524614.1, from coordinate 5,477,078 downwards.
GCGAGCGGCTTCCCTATGATGCCAGCAAATGGGAGTTTGCCCGGGAGAGACTCAAACTGGGTAATGTATATGTTTCAAAGACTCACAAACCTGTCTGACATCCATTGCCTGAAAAACATTATGCTTTGAGAGCTGTAAATGCAAACTGACCTGGGATCCTACCCCAAGCTATCCACAAAATGAGCTCGGGAAATAGGCACAGAGGTAAAGAATTCTAATGGGATGCTGAGACAACAGGACAAGGTACCAGGAACACTTGGATATTCATTCAACAGTTACTAAGCATAGCATCTGTGCAGCAGACACTGGTCTAAACCCTGGGCATACAAAGGTATCTCCCCTCCAGGTTAGTCTGGAGATAGATGAAAAAGTGAAGAGATAGAGCCAGTGGTTCCCCCAGAAGGCTTACAAGGGCAGGCATTCTTTTTTTTTTTAAATTTATTTATTTATTTATTTATTTACTTATTTGTGTGTGTGTGTAAGCGTATGTGTGTGTGGCCAGCTCAGCCCACCAGGAGGCAGGGCTGGCTGGCATGTGGTGCTGGGGGATTGAACTGCGGTCCCTCTGCTTTGTTAAGCTTGTTCTAAGTAGGTGCTTTAGACCACTGAGCCATCTCACCAGCCCAAGGGCAGGCATTCTTACAGAATGAAATGATCGAGCAGTTAAACATGTGGCTCCCAGAACGTAAATCAGGAAGGTGAGGAACAGCAAAATCAAACATTTGGTAAAAAAAACAAAGAAAAAAAGAGTTGCTACTTTTCAAGGTTATGAACAAAAACTCCTTTGTACAAATCCATGAATTACACCCTCTGAGTTTCCTGGGGCATTGGGATGTCCAAACAGAGAAGAAAGCCCTCGGAGATCATTAAGTTTCACTTTTGAAGAGCAGACTTATTTTCCAGGTGGAACAAACAATATAAACAAGCAGTGTGTGTGCTTCCCCTCAGCTTACCCCGGGAACCTCCAAGTTTGGACGTCACAATGCACATTAACCTCCAGCCCATGGAGCTCAAAACAATCTGAGCCTCGATGACTTGTATCCAAAATGTTTGGGTTGTGGCTTCTGAAAGTTTTCCACTCGCTCCCGGGTATGCCAGAGTCATTAGTGGTTGAAACTAGGAAAACAGATAGTGGGTCCAGTGTTCCTGGAGCTTGTCACCCTCGGTGAAGAACTTGCTGTTCCAGATCCAATGGCATGACCCCGCTTCCCAGTGCAAGCCATATGGAAAGGGTGAAGTGGGGGAGACAGGGAAAAAGGGATTTTCTCCTTTTCCTCTTGAATCTTGACATGGTTCTGCTTATCCTAAGAAAAGGCATTGGAGACAGGTTCTGTTTGACTTGAAGGAAAACCTAGGGAGTCACTTTAAAGCTGGGAAGACAGGGGAAAGCCTTCAATGGCTGCTGACAGGGAAAAAGCTCAACTCAGTTTAGAGAAGTTCAGGGCAGGTGGCACACTCGATGAGTTCCTGCTGTAAATCAAAATTACATGGCAGCAGGCCCAGCCCCTCACTGACCTTGGCAGGGAACATGGACTCATTTTCCCACAAGTATGAGCCATTCTCAGGCCATGTTGCTTTCCAGAATTATTAATCTCAATCAAACATTTTTCACTGAGGACAGGACTCATGAGCTTTCCCTCTCATCCCTTCATTCCTCCCTAGTATTACTGTGATCCACAGCATGTTGAGTGTGATTGCTAATCCTTCTACCAGAATTCCCCTGGGACCCTGAAGGTTCACATGATCCAACTTTAGGATGTTCTTCTTGAAGAACCTATTTATCATTCTTTTTCTGTCTGGAGTTGTTGCATGATCTGATTTAGCTGGTTTGTCACATGGGAGTGAAGAGACCCAAGACTTCTTTGTTTTATAAGCCAAATAAATGACAGAAAGTAATCTGAAGTAATGTTGGATAAGTGAAAGAAACTAAGATTCTGTCCAGATTGATAGAGTGAAAAGGATGACTTGATGGGCAGAGTTACAGGGGGGTTGGAAGTGTAGAGAAATACATAGGTCAAGGGTGATTTCAGCCGAATCTATTCCATTGATTACTATCAGCAGCCCTGGGGAAAGAAGTCAGAATTTCTAGTAGCTGATTGATGAATACAGTGGAGTCTTGGGTCAGAGGTTGCTGCTACCACTGAAATTCCTGAAATCCAGAAACAAAAGAATTCCCTTTTTTCATGATTCCTCATTAACCCTGGAAGAGAATTCATTCCTAGAAATTGATCACAGAAGTGAGGATAGTTTCTGACATTGCATCTCTCTATTGGAAAATACTTTAAAGGCAGAATTACCTAATATGGGAAGACACAGAGGGAGCCTGGAATTTAGCAAGTACACAGTGCCTAGGCTGATGTTTCCTCTAGTGAGAAAGGCAACCTCCCCCTCATGTTAGAGAAGGGCTCAATCCAGGCTGCCCTGCACTGTCCCAAGTGGCCAGGGTCCTGGGCAGTCCAGGACATACTTGGAGATTCCAGTATCCCAGCATAGTATGACAATGACCTAATTCATTCCGGACTAGTTAGTAGCATTCCAGGGAACACAAAGGAGAGTTTCAAGGGAAAAGAAGAACAAGATGAGGTCAAGTGCAGTGTAACTGGACTCTCTGATACTGGAAGCTCAGGTCTGTGAAAGGATTAAAGTGCCCATAATAGCTTCATGCTGTTCCATAAGGCAGGAGTCAACTTCCAAGGGTATAAAGGAAAAGGTGGGGGAAAATCAAGTGAGAAGCATATATCTTCACTGATAGCAGCAGAGCCCCAAACACTTGTTAAAACAAAATGTATTGTGATGGCTGCAAAGGGGATGTGTGGGGGTGGAAGTTGTGGAAAGGGAAAGGAGTTCATGCTCCCGAATAAGAAGGGGTCTCAGGAGTGTGCTGAGAGATGATTCTGGTATTTCTCAGGCTCGGGGTGCTTTTTGTATTGATGGAGGACGGCATCAGTACATCAGTACAGAAGCAAATATTGTTGTTACCCTAAATAAAGCAGGGAATAAAGAGATAACCAGAATGCACCGGTTTTTACCAATCTGAAGAAACTATCTGCCAGAGCTCTGCACCCATGTGATTTCTGGGCACGCTTTCCGGGGCCATTGGATGCTTTTTTCCTTATGAGCCCCTACTCTACTCTAGTTCTTGAGCCATCTTACCCAAAAGAGGAATCAGGGTGCATCTCTGCCCACGCGGCATGCACTGGGAGGGGTGGTGCTTGGTAGTCTCCACAGGTGCACATTTGACCGGAGGAAAAACACGTCATGTCACGTGCCCCCCTGCTAAACTGTAGCATTGCCCCATGTAACCAATGCAGAAACAGTCACACAGATGCTCTGAAGACTCCGCCGTTAGCTGAAAAATTCCCACATCCTAATGGACGTGTGGAGGAGTGGGAAGGAGGAGATATTAAGCAGACTCAAAGTGAGGACACTGTTGTCCCTGAGTAGTTGGACATAAAGCAATAAAGGTTCTAGGATGAGAAGGCGCCAACAAAGCTTTGTTCCGAGCCTTATGGGAGCCTTTAGGATAGCAGGTGTGTATTCCTGCCTTCGGGGAGGGCAAAAGGCAGGATGGAAGAAGGCTTGTGAAGTGAAGGCACCTTCTCAAAGCAGTCTGGTGAAGAGAAGCTGATTAGAAAAGAAGGGCTTGCTTGCATCGAACTGACATTCTTACTGTCGAGGCTGGCTTGTGTCAGTGGTATTCCGTTGCTTCCCTTTTCCCCCAGAAGAGCCCCCAAGAGTGACTTTTTGGCTCACTCTCACTTCAGCACACCGCTGCTGGAGATGGACTGTCTCTTCTAGTTCTCTTTAGCTGTTTCCTGCTGGTGTAAAATAAAGTCCCCTATGGGAGCTGAGGTATTCCAGGGGATGCCTTCCCAAAAGGACATGGTTCTTCCATCCTGTTCCACAGACTCCCAGGCCCTTCTAGTTACCCAAGACTGCATGAAAATTTCTGTGGGCATTGGTAAATCCCTAAATGCTGCTGTCTATTCTGCACTAACTATACCAGGACCTTCTATACAACAAGCAATGGGTGAGATATGAAGATGGTTCTAACAGTATCCTTACTCCTCTGAGTCAAATTGGCTCATGTAGGTGGAGGAAAAGGAGTGCACAGAAACATACTAGCAGTCATCCTGTGGTAACATAAAGAGTACTCTGAAAGAAATCTTGCCAGGCCTGGTGGCACACACCTGCAATCTCAGCACTTGGGAGGCTGATACAGGAGGGTAGCTGTCTGAGGCCAGCCTTGGCTACATGAGCAAGTTTAAGGTCAGCCTGCACTACACAGTGAGACTACCTCATGAAGAAGGAGGAAAAGGAGGAGAAAGAGAAGGAGGAGGAGAAAGAGGAGGAGGAGGAGGAGGAGGAGGAGGAGGGGGAAGAAGGAGGAGGAGGAAGAGGAAGAATAAGAAGAGGAAGAGGAAGAAGGAGGAGGAGGGAGAAGGAGAAAGAGGATGAGGAAGAGGGGGAGGAGGAAGAGGAAGAGGAAGAGGAAGAAGAAGAAGAAGAAGAAGAAGAAGAAGAAGAA
>NW_004524614.1:5453969-5471689 GCF_000260255.1 Octodon degus | reverse complement strand
TATGTTGAGCTGTAGGGGACTCAGGTCAACAATTTCTGACATTGCCAGTCAAGTGGAAGACCCAATACTATTATGGACTACTGGACTCTTTTAAAATATTTTGCTGAGTTAACACACTTATAATATTCAAATGACAGAACTAAACAAAAAAGGGGATACAGATGAATGTCCATTTTGTATCTGTGTATTCAAAATGGTTAAGATAGATAGATAGTTACATTCTCTTAATGAATAAAGGGATTTGTTCTAATAGTGTTTTTTTTCTAATAGTGTTTGTAAATAGGATATCATGTTTGCACCTTGTATAGCAAATAACTACTAGGAAGAGAGTACGCAATGTGTTAATTATTGAAACTGTCCTACCAATTTGATTTGAAACTGTCTCATTGCTATTTGTTTCTCAATAAAATTATGGGGAAAAAAAGCTACGTGCCTCATACAACATGTAGGAAAAAGCATTTCCCTCCTGAAAAAAAGATTTAAACCTAGCCTACTGGTTTGACAAAGAAATCAATGTCTTCTTTTCATTGCAGGCAAATCACTGGGAAGAGGAGCTTTTGGGAAAGTGGTTCAAGCATCAGCGTTTGGCATTAAGAAGTCACCCACTTGCCGGACTGTGGCTGTGAAAATGCTCAAAGGTCTGTATGCCAGTTTGGCTGTCAGCTGACTTGTCACTTTCATGAAGCCCCTGAATGTGGGTGCAAGTTGAAGACAGCCTAGCAACAGGCAGGAGCTGCTTCTGCTGCGGCCACATCAGTCCTTCACTGCCACCAGTCCCACTGCTCTAGAGCTTGTGGACTGAGCTCACACTCGCTCCAAGTGACCTTGTTCCTGGAGCACAATCTAGCCTGCCCATGAGAAAATAATCTCTGTCACCACACGGTTGCTGTCTTCTCACCTCTCAGACAAGACTACCAGGGACATGCGGCCACTGTCACGTACGTCCAAAGTGCTGACCAGAGCCACTGTAGTAGTGTAACAGAAACAGAGCTGCACACCACAAGACAACAGCACTAGCCTGAGTTCACCCCAACCCGAAAGACAGAACTCTCTTGGTCAGAATTTTCAACTGTTTCATGCCCTAACTGGAAAACGTTTCCTTTTAAGAAAGTAAAATATTGAATTGTATCTTTCTAGTATTAAAGGACAATACAGCTGTAAAACACTGAGAGGAAGAGTCAAATCACACTCTGATTTATAATCACGACTGTAAAACAGATTGGAAAGGAAATTGAGTGAAAAGCAATACACTCACCGTCTCAAGTATCTCAGAGAGTCATAATACTTAAAGTATAGAAACATAGCCCCACGTGGGGCCCAGGCCTATAACCCTATTACTTTGGGAGAATGAGTCAGAAGAACCACAAGTTAGAGTCCAGTTTGGGAAACAGTGATTTAGAATTTAGAAACCCTGTCTCAAGGTTTTTTTACAAGAGTGGGGACATGGCTAGAATATAACTTGGTACAAAGACCCCGGGTTTAATCTCTGGTACCATAAAAATAGTAACAAGAAGAATAAAATGAAATACTTCATTTCCCAATTTGTGATGGAGTTGTGCTGCTTCAGTTTGCTTTAAGATTCCAAAACCAGAAAGAAACAGCAGTGAAAAGCACAGTTGGTAGCTTTCCAAGGTCCCGAAGATGGTGTGTGTCCAGGCAATCAGGTATCAGGGAGAGCCCTGTGTGAGGGCTGCTCAGGCTTTCTCCTCAGCACCCCACACCACTGCATGCCACCTCAGAAGGCTGCCCTCATCAGGGACCTGACCAATGTTCCCAAAACTAAGACAGGAGGAGAAATTCTGCTGTTCTACAGAACAGTAGGGTGTCCACCGTCTATGACAATTTTTCATATATTTTATAAAAAACGAAAGAGAGGAAATTAAATGTTCCCAGCACAAAGAAATGCTGGAGGACGGGGAAATGCTAGGTGCCCTGATCGACCATTGCGCATTGCAGACAGGTACTGAATCACCACTGTACTCAGGAATGTGTGCCATCATCATGTGCCAAAACACAAGCGCGTAACCATAAACCTGACAGCACTGCTCTAAAGGCAGCCTGGGAAGCTGTGTAGCCCCTGTTAGGACTTTTATTGGGAGTGGGCTACTCAGGTGATGGTAAGCATTTCTGTAAGAATCCTGACATGGCAGTATGCTACTCCCGCCCCTGATCCTAAAGAGAAACGGCATCAACACATTTTTTTTTGTGAGAAAGAAGCAGACCAGGTATTCTATTAGTATGGCCCACACAAAACTGCAGCTTTACAGTTTTTTCTCCATAGCCTCCGTGAGGTAGATATTATCTCCAAACAAGGCCCAGAGAGGCTCAACAGCCTATAAAGCTGCAGAGCCGCTCAGTGCAAAAACAGTATAGGTGTGTGTCTGAGCCTTCCAGCTCCAAGTGATTTGTTCTTTCCTTCAAGCCACAGTGGCAGAGAGAGGGGCTGCAGAGACCTGGTGCCCCTGAATTGGTCCTTGTTCCCACTCCTGAACATGATGGTGGCCAGCTTCACGGGAACAGTTCAGAACCCTTCCCAGACATAAGCTAAATGGAAAGTGGGACAATCTACTTTATCAGCTGGCCCCAATTCTGCACTTGCTGCCACGGTCCACGTCCTGAAGGCCAGGTTGTCCATGCTATCCTGTGCCCCATGTATCACCAACGCCCCTGCCTAGAAAGGAAGCAATGTGAGCCACAGGAACTGGGTTTTTTCTGTGTTAAAGGGTGAGTTTGAAGGGAGCAAACGTCTTTGGGAAAGGACCAGAAGATTTTTTCTATGCAATACAGAAATGATATGGAAATCATGTGTGCAATACCTTTGTAAGTACATTTTTAAACCATGAGCATTGGTTGAAAAAGGTTGGCAAATCACCCACTCTCACAAACTTCCTAAACAACTACTGTCATTCAGCATTCTTGCCAAATGGTTAGCCATATGTTTTAGGGAGAAAGAGAAAAGGCAGAGTGTCACACAAAGTCAAAAGCTCTTTCAAAGTACCTCGGAGTAAAATCTCAACCTTTTCAGACCTTACACCCATAGGTGAAATGAGAAGTGTAACCATGTTGCTTATTTACCCAAAAATGTCTGTTGAGCATCTAGTGGAAGCCAACCTCTTCCTTACTGGGAAGCTTCTGAAGTTTATCTAGTTATTATTAAAAAATGTTTTGTGCTTATGAAATGCCATGCTGATGTCTTAATATGGTTAAATGTGCACACATTTAACCCACTTTCAGGGCCTGGCCCTACAGAAGTACTTATGTAAGTGTACCAGGATGCCACACAGGCTTTCTACCACAGCATTACTTATCACGGCAAAAAAAAAAAAAAAAAAAAACTGTAGACAGTCTAAATATCAGAAACATTATTAATAAAGTAATAGAAACAATTTGATGTATTAAAAGGTGGAAAAAAGTTTTTTATATGCATACAAATGATTCCATTTATGTAGACCCTCAAAATATGACCTTTGGCATATTTACAAGTGCATAAAAAGGGGTCACTTTTAGGTAGGTAAGTGGGATGGAATGACTTGATATTTTTACTTTGATCCTTTTACTCTAAATCTTTTTTGTTTTGTCTGTGTTTTGGTGCTGGGCATTGAACCCAGGACCTTGTGCATACTAAAAACACATTCTGTCATGAAGCTATCTCCCTGCCCTCTTCATTACTTTTTATTTCAACTCACATTGTTGAACTATATGCAACCTGATTTGGCTTTTATATTTCTAAAGATAAATGTCATTTTTAAATTCCTTAGAAAGTAACCAATAAGAACAAACAGGACAAACTGAATTTAGATTTCAGACTTTGCTAATCCTTGGACAGATATTGCACACTGGTGAGAACAAGTTGAAGTAAGGTGACTTCATAATCCAAGATAACCCTGTGACTCAGGAATGGAAGGGTGTGTAGAGAAAATAACATGCTGCACAGGTGATTACAGAAATAGCCACGCAGCCCTTGCAGGCCCCTTTTGCTCCTTCTCTGACTCCTTAAGCAGGGAGAAAGAAGGAGGGGAAGTGTGCGTGTATGCCCTGCTTGGAGAGTTCTTGCTGCACCTGCTTGTGCTAGAATGGAAGCCTTTAGAAGGCGCTGTCACTAGGTACCCAGCTCTGAGTCAGCACATTGCTAAACAAAATAAGGTCCACCAAGAGGAAATGTTCAGTGACTAACACCATCAGCACACTGAGCCTCCCTGTAATGAAAAGGATGTTAGCTTGGGAGTGTAGGAGTAATGAAAACAGTCTGGAGACTTGGCCTTTTCTGCAGAATACAAGGAAGTTAATGAAGCAATGGGTTCAGCACTGACAAACAAGGAGGGCAGAGCGCTGCCTTCTGTGGAGGGCGCTCATTGTCCTGTCACCCTGACCTTCCCTTGCTTCTCACACAGAGGGGGCCACAGCCAATGAGTACAAAGCTCTGATGACTGAGCTCAAGATCTTGACCCACATTGGACACCATCTGAATGTGGTTAATCTGCTGGGAGCCTGCACCAAGCAAGGAGGTAAAGGAGAAGGGGAGAGCCTGCTCCATCTCCACACGCCTGCTGAGGGACGAGCACTCTGATAGCTGGCTCTTTCTCTCCACCCCTGTTCTTCCTCACCCCTGAGGAAATAGGATCTCCGTAGCTCCAGAAACATGGGCCGACACAACCACCTTGGGAATACCCTCCCAGTAGGTTCACGATTCAGAAGAGACTGGCTCCCTTGTAGATTTCCTTTCAGTTGGAGGGCATTTTTCTCTCATGATGAATTTAAGGCAGAGTGACTAAAAGGGTGAAAGGTTGCACAATTCCTTGACTTTGTACATATGAGTCAGTACAGGTGGAATCCTAGGAGGAGGTAAGATAGGGAACAAGGGCCCTTGCCCTCACACCCTCAGTGCAGACAGGATCAAGAACAGGCCTGTGCCTCAGGACTGTGGCTCCAGCTTTTCTTCAAACCTTTCTTTCGTCTTCTACAGAAAGGTTAGTGCGCTTGCTGCAGGAGACAAAAAAAAAAAAAAAAAAAGTGCGAAGGGACTGTGCTTACAAATATCTCTCCAGGCTCCCAACAAAAAAAAGTAAGGATCAGGGGCATTAAAAGACCTACCTGCTAGGAATAGTAGGTTAAAAAGTAATTAAGGGTTAGAGAGGCCAGAAATGCAGTGAGAAGAATGAAGACAGAGCCCTATGCTCCTCCATTATCCTTTGACAAGCCTGTCTAAAGTTCTTGCTGCTGCAGACTCATCGTGTCTGCCACAGTGCTGCACCTGTAGAACCAAGTAAGGCTAAAGAGCACCCACTTCTAGGTGGGCGTCAGGATGGAAGCCCTTCCTGGGCGAGGAGGACTGCTGGACTCTGGGCAGATGCAGAGTCTGAACCTCTCTCCTAGAGGCATGCAAAAACTCCGGAAGCCACTTGTGTTCTGAAACCCCGAGGGTAGAGAAGTTTACCTACAAATATTTAAAATCCAGCAAAGCCCTGGTAGCAACAGAAATCTGCTCTACGGAGAAGAGCTCCCACCACTGTAAGCCTGGAACAGGCAGGCACGGAGGCATGGGGGCGGGCTCCCAGCACGCTGCCTGCTGGACCAACCCCGGGTCATTTCCACCGCTTCTGTTCCCTGGAGCGTCTGGAGCACAGAGAGGCCATTAGGATACTTCCTGGACCCACAGTGCAGGTGGACTTGGTTTCAGCAGCTGGCTTCCATTAGAACAGGGGTGGCAAATGACTACTAGCTTGTTGGCTGAGAATGCTTTGTCTTTTTTAAATAATTGGGACAACAAATAAAAAATGAAAATTTTGGTGTTTCCATAATTTTGTTGGTGCGTAGTCATATTCTTCAGCTGTATTGACAAGGTCCATTTCAATAGTATAAGGGTGGAATTGAATATCTGACTGGTCTGCAAACCCTGGAATATTTACTACATTATTCTTTACAAACGTTTACTGTAAAGCAAAGCTTTGCTCCCTCTCACAAGCCCCTCGGAAAGCTGTAGACACTCCAGGCAGCCTTGCTTCTGGGGAGGCAGGCTGGGTAACTGGTTTCCACCTCAGAGGCAGAAAGAAACTGCTTAGTAATTTTAGGGCAGTGTGATGACAGTAACCAGAGGCCTCTCACCTGGGGGGCAGGGGGCGGGGTGGTGGGCTGCCCAGTGGGGCAGAAGATCTGGCTGGCTTTTATTTGTCTCCTCCTGAAAGGTATTTCTTTGCTGATTCTTCTGCCCTCCCCCACCTATCTTCATTTTCTATCTCTATTGTATTTATGAAGCTCCTTCTCAAACTAAAATGAAAAAAAAATCACTAGATTCACAGTCTCTCATCCCTGGGTTGACTCCTAGGCTCTCGAAATAGGAAGACAACTCGGTCTGGGGTTTCTCAGGCCAGCTGAAGGCTGGCAAGTGGCTGGGTAACTTGGCATGGCTGAGTATGTGCTATGTTTTGCCTGTAGGGCCTCTGATGGTGATTGTTGAATACTGCAAATATGGGAATCTATCCAACTACCTTAAGAGCAAACGTGACTTATTCTTTCTCAATAAGGTAAGGATTTTAAAGGTGGGGTTGATAAATTCTTTTTTGTTTTGTTTTGACAGCAGTGAGTTGCCAATCAGGCTATGGCAGTGTAAAACAAGAGAAACCTATCTTATTCACAGTTCTTGGTTAGACTTAAAACTCAATTTCTGTTCTTTTTTGTCTGTATTTTCCTTCCATGGTACTTTGTCATGCTTTTCTGAGGATAGCTCAAAGACCTCTTTAATCCCAGTGTATGCACTGATAACTGAGTGCATATTATTAATCATATATTATTAATCACCTATCTAAGCAACTATCAACACTAGGGAGGCTGAAAACAGGAAAATCAGTATGAGTCCAATCTACATAGTGAGACCCTGGAGACCCTATCTTAAATTCAGAAAAAAAATAAGCAGCTATCAAATCTCTCCCTCTCTGTCTCTCTCTTTCTCTCTGAGTCACTTGTTTCATGAAAGAAGATGTTACCAAATACAGTTGTCTTCATTTATTAGAGAAATTAAGGAAACAGAAACTGAGTGATTTGTTTGTACAGTCACCAGTGCTGGGTCCAGAGCTGGAAGCGATTTTGTTCACTTCCTATTGGCCTTTCTCCCACTCCACACCCTCCATACCTGTATCATCCTTAAGTGACTCTGAATTAGTCTCATCTACTATATAAAAGCTATGTCTTAAAAGAAACACCTCAGAGGTTGGGGATGCAGCTTATTGGTACAACACTTGCTTAGCATGTGAAAGCCCTCAATTTTATTCCTAGCACCAGCAAAAACAAAACCAAAAACACCTATGTCCAAGATCTGAGGGCCAACAATTAATACTTTGTAATGTGACATGTGGCACAAAAGCTGCATTCTTCTCTGAGGAGAAATCTAGGAGGCAGTTATTTAACATTATTCGCAAGTAATTAGCAATAATAGTGATGAAAATGTGTAAGGCAGAGGTTTAACATTCAGACTTCAGAAGCAGATTTCCTTGATTTAAATCCCGTGTCTTCTATGAAATCTGGCATTTTGGGTCAAGTTAATCTCTAGGTCTTAGCTATTTCAAGTATTAAACAGAGCTAATAGAGCCCAGGTGATAGAATTGTGGGAAGGTTCAAAATCTCTTAATTAAACACTCAGTGAATGTAACCATCATCATCACTGAAGACCAGTGAGACAGAAAGATTGGGTGGGACTGAGGTTGAAGCTAAGTGGTAGTGAGCTTCCCTGTGAGTGCGAGGCTTTGGGTTGGACTCCAGTACTACTGGGGTGAAAAAAAAGGACAAGATTGGTCGACTCCAACTTCATGCCACTGCTCTATATAGTGGGAGAAATTTCAGACATCAAAGCATGATGCCCATCTCTGTCACACTGGCAAAATTCTTTGTGCACAAACAAGAACTACTGGACATAGGCAGGTGTAGTGACACATGCCTGTGGGCTCACCGAGTTGCAAGACTGAGACGGATATATTTTTTGAGTCCAGGAGATCAAGGTGAGTCTGGGCAACATAGTGAAACCTGTCTCCAAGACAAAACAAACAAACAAAAAGAGCTACTTGGGGCCGGGGAGATGGCTCAGTAGAATAAGCACTTGCCTGGCAAGCGCAAGGGCCTGAGTTCAACCCCCAGTTCCACCAAAAAAAAAAGTGCCACTGGACAGATGACCCTTTGTCATAATCCCTCAAGTTTCATTTACCTGGATACACCAGTATCTGAGTTGAACAGACTGGCAATGTGAATGCAAGAAGATATTTAGGAAGAGCTAAGGCCACAGAACACCCCGGGGACCCTGCAGGATGGAGTTTCAGGTGGTGGTTATTATGCACTCTGAGGCCTGCCTGCCTCCTGCCACACAAGGTCTCTTTCTGGGGCAGGAACATTGCCCCCCTCTGTCCTCCCTGGGTTTGTTAGAGCTGTCTCCTAAGGCTTCCACTCTACCCTCTGCTTGCTCCTACTGTGCCCTCTGGTGGAGGGATCACTTCTGCTTTGTGATATTTCTAGAAAAACCAAGAGAAGATGTGGAGGGTGATGAAGGTTAACACTGCTGGTGTGCAGGTGGATGGGGGCTCCACCGTGCCCCAGGCCCTGTGTCAGAACTGCCTCTAGAATATTCAAACCTGGGTTTGTGATCTAGTCCTATAGCCACTGCATGTGCTAGGTTTCTAGGCTCTTATTTACCAGGTGAATAACTAAACGCATCAAAAATCTTTTCTTATTCTACATAAATAGCCAAAGCATATCTCTTTCTCTGTGAGTTGTAAAATAGGATAGACCTTTTTGGATAAAGAAAATAAAGTGATTTGTTTGCAATCACTCCATTAATAGAAGACCCAGGATATGTATCAGAAGAGGCTGCCCAATTCAGGATAGAAAGCCTTGTCTACTCTTGTTAGGATCAACTTCTATCAATTTTGATTGGAATAGAAAAGAAATTTCCTGTTCCCTCCTTCTCCAAAGAGACTGGAGAAATCAGTAAAGTACCCTTGTCTTGGAACCTCTCCAGGGGCCACAAGTGAAGCCCCAGTTGTACTTGCCATCTTTTCATAGCATCTGAATGAGGACATGAAGATTAAAGATTCATGTCATCTTTCACAAGGTAGCAGATGTGATGGAGAAGTACTTAAGAACACAAATTTAGGGGTTGATCAAATCTGGGCTCAAGCTTTGCCCTTCCTCTCTGCATGTGACTTTGGCTACTTAAATTCTCTCTTGGAACCCTTTTGTCCATATTTAAGACCCACTTCATAGAATTGCTGGGAAGATCATAGTGTAAGTGTTTGGTGCCTACCACTATTGTCCATCTTCTGTCTGGCTAAGATGACATATAGAATTCCAGACAAGAGCAGCGTAGTCTCCCCCTCCCAAGAAGTAGCACCTTGCTGCTGATTCAGTCTCTACTTTGTGTAATGACATCCTCAGAGTCAGATGGGTGCCTGCTCAGCGACCGGTGTCTCCATTTCCCTGCCAGTCCTCCTTTCATCCTTGTCCTTCTTGGTCTCTTCCAAGGATGCAGCACTACACACGGAGCCTAAGAAAGAAACTCCCGAGCCAGGCTTGGAACCGGATGAGAAACCGAGGCTAGACAGTGTTACCAGCAGTGAGAGCTTCGCAAGCTCTGGGTTTCAGGAAGATAAAAGCCTGAGTGATGTGGAGGAAGAGGAGGGTAGGTATTAATTCCTTCCTGTCCTACAGTCTGGGATATTTTTATAGCACGCCGTGCATCACAGACATTTTTTTCTTATTTATCACCCTAATAAACATCCGTGGGAGACTCGAAGAATAATGTCCTGAGGAGATAAGATTTGAATTAAGATTATTTACAGAGTTACTAATTTTGACAAGGAACTTTGGATTATCTCCCCTTGGGCCTTGTTGTCCTAAATGTACACACACACACACACACACACACACACACACCCATACACCCATGCTTAGATCCAATGGGCTGCTCTCTCTGCTGTTCCTTTTGAAACTCCAGTTGCTCTTGCAGCTGAATTCTGATCCATTTGTTGGTTTGTTTTATATTTTGCTAACATTGTTCCAATAAACTGGGATTTGGTGGAATAACAAGAGCCATTACAAACAGCTCCAACTCTAATGCTTTGCAGATTCGGATGATTTCTACAAGCAGCCCATCACCATGGAAGATCTAATTTCTTACAGTTTTCAAGTGGCCCGAGGCATGGAGTTTTTGTCTTCCAGAAAGGTCAGCTTATCTCTTTATTATTTTTCTTCTTTTAAAAAAAATATCGGGGATAAGGAGAAATTTTTTTTAAAAAATTGTTTGACTTTTTTTCAACATTTATTTTAAACTGACATAGTAAAATAAAATTTGTACATGTTATAGAGTATGTTCTTATACATATGTAATTGCATAACATTGAAATGAGGGGCCAGGGGTTCAATCCCCAGCCTGCTGTGCTGGCCCCACCCCTGGGGCATGCTGAGACTGTGAATGAGACTGGGTGTGGTGGCATGCACCTGTAATCCTAGGGCTTGAGAGGCTGAAAACAGTAGGATCACTAAGAGTCCGATCTGTGTAGTGAGACCCTATAGACCCTATACTAAATACATTTTTTTAAAAAAGAAATGAGGTAATACATTTTAATTTTCCCAAATGTTTATCATTTTTTTAAGGTAAAAACTTCCAGAGTCCTTTCCTCTGCTGTTTGTGCTCTTTGCCATGCCCAGACCTACTCTTCTGTATAGTAGTTGGATGTACCCATGTTTTTAAATGTAGAATAAAACAGGTACCTTCAATTGCCCAAGTGTGAAGAGCTTTGAGAACAATGAGCCCAGGGTACTAGATGAGAGGGCTTCATTCTAGGTGAGAATCTCACTAGGACCAGACTGATCTGGAAACCATTCTCCACTATGCCCTCTGGTGTGTGTTAAAGCTATGCAGAATGTTAGTGTACAGGACTTTATAGGAGACCTGTTAGTACCTTCCTGTGGGACCCTCCCACAAACCCCCTGCTGGCTGGCAATCTGATATGTGCCCCTCAGGACATCATGGGGAGGTTTTGCTCAATGCTGAAACTTAAGGTTGTCAATTTGGTTGACCAGGATGCCATCGGCAGAGCAATAGCCAGTGGATTCAGAGCATTTCTTAACTTTGGGACCTCAAGGTACCCATATTTGTAAAGAAGTGCTTCGTGTTTATGGTAACTTCATGCACAATGGGAGTCACTTCCTTCACTGCATGTGAAATAGATCCTCAAATTAAGAAGAACATCACCAAGCAGGCACAGAAATCAGTTGGTTCAGGGGGCTCCGTGGCACAATGGATACTGCATTGGACTTCTAGAAATTGGTCGGTTTAATTAAGGAAGGGTGTTGATTATGGAAGTGTGTTTCATTATAGTGCATTCATCGAGACCTGGCAGCACGAAACATCCTTTTATCTGAGAACAATGTGGTGAAGATATGTGATTTTGGCCTAGCCCGGGATATTTATAAAAACCCCGATTATGTGAGAAAAGGAGATGTAAGTGACCTTGATATTATTTGACTCACTCATAGCCTATCATTTTAAACCACAGCCAAAACCTTTGGTAAATATTTACCCTCTGTCGGCAGTAGTCCCTGAAAACGGTGACCTGACAAGTGATCTGGACAAGCCTCTAGGGGAGGACCCTGTGAGGCTCAGAAAGGACATCGCCTTCTGGTTGTTTTCCTCTAAGCCCGCAGCCTGAGAGCCATCCCTCAGGCTTGAGTGGCTGTGACTTGCTAGCCTGAGATTATTTGGTGGGACCTGGTGAGACCAAATCACCCCTGCCTTGGACTCCCATTGTACCACAGAAATGAACACCCTGGACTCTGTCCCTCAGTCCCAGATGATTGATCAAGCAGGTGCTTGCACCTCCGGAAAGGGTGGGGAAGGAAGGACACTATCTTGCTGAGGAGGCACCTGTTTACCTCTGTGTGTGCCTTCCTGGGCTAACATCTCCCTGCTGGCTCATGCTGGCCTCTCTTCCCCAGTTTGTTTTTGAACACAGTGTTATTTGTCCCTTAGGGGGTGACTTCCTATGTCCTTCTTCTCTGGCCTCTCCCTGAAGCATCCATTTGTGTCTGGGGTCTGATCATTGTTCCACAGCACTGGTTCTTAAGCTGTTACTGAGCACCACCTAGAAGCCTTGCTCAATTGCAGTCGCTGGCTCACCCTCAGCCTTCCCAATTCAGTAAGTCTTGCCTGAGATCCCAGAGACTGCATTTGGAACAAATTTCTGGGCAATACTGACACAGCTGCTTAGGTCTTACTTTGAGAACCACTGTTTCATAGTCATTTTTCATGAAAGGTAAAAATAGCCCGCAGAACTTTCCCTGGAGCCCTGGTTTGCACTGGTGGCGTCTACCTGTTTCAGTCTGCCCTTCTTCTGTCCATTTGTGTCTCTTTCATCCAGCCTTACACCCTGCTTTTTCTCCTTTTGTGTCTTTGTTATCCCATACTTTCTGCCAGTCCCTATCCCAACTCCCAGGCAAACTCACTGAGAGTCCTGCTCTCTGGAAGAGAAGCACAGTTTGTCTGTAGGCTTGAAATCCAATCCTGTATTCTCTTAAGTACTGTGTACTTAAACATGCTTAAACACTAAATCACCTTGCTCCTTTCCAATGCCTTTGCCTGCCCTATTCAATGCATGGGGTGTGGGTGGGGTTACTGGAGCAGGAACTCAGGGCTTTCGGTGCTAGGCATGCATTCACCCATGCAGTGACACACTCTTCTCCTCACCAGTGACTTAAAATCCTGTCTTCTTTGCATTGGAATGTCTTTCCTAGTTCTCCTGGGGAAAAATCGTGTGAAGTTGCCACCAATTTTCAGGTGTGTCCTAACGCAGGTCACTCCCAAGCCCTAATTCCTGTCATGAATTTAGGTGTTTGAGGGGAAGGTTTCCTTTTAAGCTGTGGAGTTAGGATGTGCTGTGGACGCCAGAGGAGTGTCCTAACCGTGCCCTGCCACCAAAGGGTCAGTGTGGCACACAATGGCCTTCTTTAGCATAATGCTGCCTACCCTAGGAGTTAGGAAAGCACTCTGGGCCGTGTGTCATGTGGCAGTGGCCCATGCACTGGGCCTGGGTGTGCTTTGTTTTCATGTCTTTTGCTCAAGGCATCCTTGCTCTCTTCTAGACTCGACTTCCTCTGAAATGGATGGCTCCTGAATCCATCTTTGACAAAATCTACAGCACCAAGAGTGATGTGTGGTCCTATGGAGTGTTGCTGTGGGAAATCTTCTCCCTAGGTAAATCTGGGGGAGGGACAAGATCAGACAGTACACAGGTACATGCCCGCCCCTGATGTTAGCACAGCGTCAAGTCCTGCACACCAGCCTGAGGTGTGCAGTGAACCCCAAGGACTGCTGGCTGTGCTGCTCCTACCTGCAGCGCTGTCCTCATGGGTTCCTGGGGGACTCACAGCTGTGCCCAGGCAGACTACATCTGCTCACAGACACAGTGACAACGTGAGGCCTCCTGAACATGTATTCCAGCCAAGAGTCTTCAGGGCTTTGCCAAAAATGTGACTTTTACAACAAATAAAAGTCACCTAGTAACATCCATGGTTTCCTGTAATGTGTAAAAATCATTCCCCTGCTTTTGATGACAGGCACCTGCTGCTTCCAGTCTTTGAGAGCAGCTTGGCGGCCACAGTGGCCCTACAATTGTCCTGTGCCAGCATGCACATCTCCCAGCTGTTTCCTACAGCAGCAATCATTAGAAAGTGCAGACAAGCACAAGCGGAGACTAAGTAGTAGGTATGAGCACTAGAACTCCATAGTCTGGGAGGCCTCGCAACCTTCCGGGAAGGGGCACCTCTAAGAGTAAGTAGGGCATCTGAGCCAGTCAGACGGACAAAGGGCAAAGTCTGGGCCCTCTGGCCCCTTTCACCCTGCAGGCTCCTGAATACAGGCAGCCCTCACCCCACACCTTCAACCGTGTCCTGGATGGAGTCAAATTCCCCCTTCCCTTAGGAAATCCTAATTACTAGTCCTCAATGCAAGAACTGAAATCATCCTCACTGAAGTATGAATGATATGCAGTAGCCTAGCCCCAGGCCTTTGGCTTTATTTTATGTTTCATTTTTTTCTTTTTTGCGGTATTAGGGGCTCTAGCTCATGGGCATTCTGCCCCTGGACTACACTGCAAGTCCACCTCCCCTGTTTTACACGTTGAGACAGAATCTCATTAAGTTGACCAGGGTGGACTGATCTCTGGAGCCTCCTCCCTCAGCCTCCTGAGAGTTGGGATTATAACTTGTACCACAAGGACAGTTTCCATCCACTTTTTAAAAACAGATCATTAACCCAAGCAATGGATCTCTGGTGATGGGATTTCTTTAGAGCTCCTTCAAGGGACAGTGTGGGGACCCTTTCGATTGACCCTTTCCCTGCCCAGTCAGATTTAAGAATGGCCTTTGGTCATTCGTGACCCACACCACAGAACCAGCCAGCCTACCACGCACCCCTAGCAAGGACTCACTGAGCTCCTCTGCATGTTGTACCTACTTTGAAGTCCAGTTTGGTCACTGGGGATGTATTATAAAGCAGTGCTTTAAAGGGAGGAAACCAACACTGAACTGTGCCCATGCAGCCTTTGGAACCCTGAAGCCACAACATGCTTGTGTTTTCCCCATACTGTCCCCCCAGGCGGGTCTCCATACCCAGGAGTGCAGATGGATGAGGACTTCTGCAGTCGTCTAAAGGAAGGCATGAGGATGAGAGCCCCCGAGTACGCGACCTCTGAAATGTGAGCCTGTGCTCCTCCCTTCTCACCCTCCAGAGAGCCTCCTGGGGGTGGCTTGCAGCTGTGAGAGCCCCCGTCTTAAAAGATGCAGGCAGAGACTTTTCTCCAGGGCTTCCCCTCTCAGCCCGTTGGGGCCAACTGTGCTGGGAGTGTTTTCCTGAAGGGGGATGTGTTGGCCTTGGTCCACCCCTACCTGTGTCCTCTGCTGATCACTGACATGACTGTTCAAGGCCTCTAGCTGAGAACTGGAGTTAGAAGCTCAGTTTCTAGGTCTAAATCCTGGCATGATGAATAGACCACCCAGGCACTGAATGCAAGACCTTGGCCCCATTCCTCAAGGGGGAGCCTAATGAGCTAAGCCACCCGAACGCCGAGCTCTCTCAGTGCTATGGACCAGTGCTGCGGCCATCCTACCCTGTGTGGACGGCAGGGAAAGAGATGAAGGCAGGGCACAGGGAGACTTCCTGACTCCACAAAAGATTACATGGGCAGTACCTACTAAGAGTCCTTTAGAAATAGGCCCAGCAGATCTCTGGAAATACATGAATCAGAAGACTTCTTCAGGTACCTTCCTGTTGTACCACCCAAGACGCTGGGAAGATGCCAGGCCCTGTGTGAAAGCCTTCTCCATTGTGGAGTTGCACTTGCTCGCCCCTTTGGGCCACTCTCTTTCTGAAGCTTTGTACACATTTTGTGCTTTGAAGCTTGGGCAGGAATGTGATGACACTTGCAGTTCTGTGGAGCTGCTGACAAGGACTTGGGCCTCACTAAGGCGGCACCACCTTTCCTGAACTGGCAGACAGCCCTCCCCATCCCACCCACACAGTGGGGTCCTCTGGAGCCTGGGATGGCCTTTGGGGAAGAGTCAGGGGCAGCAAAGGAAATGTGGGCTTGGCCAAAGGTCACAATCTCTTTCCTTCAGCATCTCAAGACAAAGCTAGGTCAGATCCGGGAGCGTAGCTGGATGAGTAGAACAGAGGATTCAGGCATGAAAGCAGGGCCAAGGGCAGCCTGTGCAGGAGCAGGCAGGGGAGTGTTCTTGTCTGTCTTGCAAGGCATCCTCTTCAGGAAAGCAAAGGGAGGTTGCAGCACGACCTCTTTCAGAGGGCTAGGTAAGCCCCACCTCTCCACTTGGGGTGCATATTGCTACAGGCCTGGGGCTTTTTATGTGCTTAATTCCCTTAACTTGAAGAGAGGACAACGTCAAGAGATTTGGCTTGGAATGAGGTAGCTTTGCACTTTATGATTCTCTCAATGTTGTCCCCCTGTAGTCTCCTATGACAGTCCCAAAATCTTGAGGAGGAGGCAGTACAGAGCAGAGCTATAATCTGAATTGGACAGGTGTTGAAAGTAAGACTTGGAAATGAAGCAATCAGCAGAATAGCAGAAGAGACACAGTTGGAACCCAGACCACAGAGGTTGTTAAGTTAGGATTCTATCCTATGCTGTCCGAAACATGTGTTTTACCAACACCCATATGTCCTTATAATTTTCATATAATCTGAAAATCGTTAATAAGTTGTCAAATACTAACAGTAATGGCAATTGTAACTACTACATATATTTATTAACTAAGTGGTCATTTAGTGCATATCAGCACTGGACATTTTTAAAACACTTTAGTGCATATTAATTTACTTGATACTTGCAACAACACTGTAAAATAGGTGCTGCCATTAGCTCTGGTTTAAAGATAAGAACACTGAGACACTGGACACCCAGTGCCACATTGCTGAGCAGCCCAAGTCCAGAGGCTACACCTTCTCCTACACATCCACAGGGGCATCTACAGTTTTCAGCCAAGTTCTGGCTTAAAACAACTCTAACAGGACAGAGCCACCTGGCTTTGGACTAAAGACTTTCCTGGATTTTTAACAAACCTTCAGGTCATTGCATAAACCTCCCCTGGGTGGCCCCTGAGCCTCACTGGGGGGGTGAATAGACAGAGGTGTGGATCCTCAACTGTGGAAAAGTTTACTTTAGAAATATTGTGTAAGTGTTCTTCCACAGGCCAGGATTCAAGCCTCTAGCCATGGATGCTGGCTCTGAGAGCTGAGGAAGTGATCTTCTTGTTTGTTCACAGTAGGAAGGTCTGAGTGAGGACCAAGTGCAGCTTCTGAGAATGGGGAGGGAGGGCATGACCTGCTCTTGGCCTGAAGTGGTGTGTGCTTGGGAACTTGGGTGCTAGCTTGGCGAGGGAACTCTTTCCATGGGCCCCTCACCCCAGGTTGGGTGTAACTGGTGTTCCTTTACACCAGTTCAGTGGTGAAAACTGTATAATTTTGAGTCAAGTCCTTGGTCCCTTGCCCAGAACCTATTTAATAAGATGCCTTTCAAAAAGTGAAAAAGCACTGTTTGCTAAGATGGTCCTCTTGAGTTGTAGCCCAGAGGAGGGAAATCTAGAAATCAGAAACCACAAATGAAACTAGAAAAAGAGCAGGTAGTTGTAGGTGGTCCCTGTTACTAGCTTCATGAGAGGAACCCAGGAGCGTTCCCCCAAATAGCTGCTTGCTGCTGTTGCCTGTGTGATGCTGCTGCTGGTGGAATGGAGCCTCAGGCCTTTGTCGAGTGGAAGCTGCTCCCTGCTCCCCAGACACAGGCCCCTTTTAGTTCACCAAGTCAAAACTTCCTTGCTCTCTCTATTTATTTTAATGTTTTAAAGTGCTGGGATGGAACCCAGGACCTCGTACTCTACCATTGACCTCAGTTCCAGCTCTTCTGCTACCTGTTTAGATTAGCTAAGTGTGTATTTAACATTCTCCCATCTGTGTCCAGGTACTAGTCTGTTGCTAGACATGAGAGCCTTGGGGACCGAGGCTTGTGTGTACTCTAAGGCAGAAGCAGGCCAGTCTGCCACAGCCAGAGAACCTTGGGTGGAGGCCCCTCAGATTCTTTTTTTTTTTCAAAGTTTTATTGATAAACATATAGCAATGAGACAGTTTCAAATCAAATCAAAAGTACAGTTTCAACAAATAATACACTGCATATATT
>NW_004524614.1:5433576-5449694 GCF_000260255.1 Octodon degus | reverse complement strand
CTATTGTATTGTGCAGACCATGTGGCTCACTGCTATTTCTTCTGTTCAATAAGATACCTTTCAAAAAGTGAAAAAGCAATGAATGTTTGCTAAGATGATCTTCTTGAGTTGCAGCCCAGAGGGGTAGAAGCTCTCTGGGAAATCAGAAACCACAAATGAAACTAGAAAAGAGCAGGTAGTTGTAGGTGGTCCCTGTTGCTATTTCTTCCCGTTGGCTGCTGGAAGGCTGATGGCTGGTCCTACAAGCACCTAGGAACAAGTGCCTTGAGGTCTTACTCAAAAGCACTACCAGACGGGTTAGTTGGGAGCTTGGATGCTGAACCACCTGCCCTCTGTCAGAAAGCAGGAACAGAGTTAGTGTTCCCTCACTCCTTCCTGGTTACTTCAGTTTCTGTGAACTGTGTCCTATTGCACTGGTGAGGATGGCAAGCCTCGCCCTCTCCAAAGGGCTCTCACAGCTCTTAGAACCAGTTGATGTCCACCACAGTCAGTGAGCCACATGGTCTGCACAATACAATAGGAATCTCATTTTAAGGTATGTTTACATGTTTTCCTAATTTACTGTAGGTGCAATAATATATGCTCCAGAGCCAGGTGATTACTAAAGAATCTGAGGGGCCTCCACCCAAGGTGCTCTGGCTGTGGCAGGCTGGCCTGCTTCTGCCTTAGCCCATAGACCTGGACCAGGATTGAGGAAAGGAGCCCGAGGATCAGATTTCTGACTTGTAGTTTCTCTTATCTTTGTATGATCCCTACAAACTTCTGTCCCTTAATCAAAGATTTAGGGTATATGTTTTCCAGGTTCTTACTAGAAAGCAAAGCCAAGATCCTACTGGAAAGCTTTGTCTTAAAGACTAGAGCCATGGAAGATGTCTAAAGACCACAGGATGCCTATAAATGCCTGGGCATCTAGAATTGTCTCCTTGATTATATCAGAATCTTGAGACGGACTCACCTGGAACATATTGCTTTGTCTCTCAGAATTATTGTTACTGAATGACATTTTTTGTTGTGAAGGCATTAGCCAACACTGAAAAACAAGGTACAAAACAGGCCAGTGAAGTCATGACTGCCTACTGCGGACACTGTTGTTGATACATCTATGAGGGGCTCCTCTTAGATTTTAGCAACAGCAGCAGTTGTATCTCTGCCAAGCAACTGGTAGTTTCTAACATCTGGCTTGTGTAAATCATAAAATTTATTATTCTTTCTTTTCACCAGCTGCCTGTAAAGACAAAGCTGGCCCCCATGAATGTCCTCAGAACTCTGATATAAATTTTTCTTGCTAACTTTGCCCATAGCTTCACCTTTTTCTTGTCTTTATCTTCCTCTAGCTATTTTTTTCCTCCTTTTAAGCCTTCTGTGTTCTTACCATCTTTGTCAGTTTCCTCAACCATGGTAAAATAACATAAGGGTATCAGGACCTATGGATGTGGCATGAAGCCACATACCTCCCACCAGGTAGGCAGGAGTGGGATCTGTGTCACCGTTGCTCAGGCTTTTCGCTCATCTCACCCAGCTCCCTGGACAGAAGAACCTCTTTGGGGCTGAAGAATTCAGGAAGGAGCTGAGCTCTCTCTTCCCAGAGACCAAGCTGACTTCTGTCAGCAGATATTTTGAGTCCTCACAGCCAGATCCTACCCTGGGTAAGAGGTATAGACATGAGGTTTCAGGCCACTTAGTGATTACAGGCTGATGCTGACCCATTTCCAATGTTCTAGACCATTCAGATTTTGATCTGTTTCAGTCAGTGTCCTCTTAAGAAAATCTAAAAGAGACATGTACAATAAATATTCCATGAAAAGTGCAAAGAGCCCATAGAGAATGAATCCTTAATCCACTGTATGTAGACCTCTGACATGTTTTGTGGAGAAACGGGGGTAAGTGTAGATCTCCACTCTGGGCAGATGTGACTAAGAAGGGAGTCAAACACCTTTTAAAGCATAAGAGAGATGCCTAAGTGACTTTTCTATTTGCCAACACCCAAATTTATATGAGGAAAAGTTTATTTGTCTCACAGTGTATAGTGGTTTCAGTCTATAATTGGTTGGCTCCAAGCAGGGGCAGCATGGCTGAGAAGATACAGTCCATAGCAAGCAGGAAGACAAAAGCACATTGGCTCTCTTTTGGTCTCTTATATTTTACTCAGGCTACCTGCCCTAGGGCGGGTGTAGAACTCTCACCCTTAATCCTAGCCAGAACTATGTCAAACCAGTCAGTGGACTGATGGGTAATAACACATCCTTGATCCCAGCACCACACACTTTAGATCCAGCCACCTTTGTAAAGGTCCCCTTATGACTGGATAAGGCTTGGCAAGGAGGGCATTGAGACACACAAAGCATAACAAGAATCACAGAGGAATCTGTTGATGTTGGAATCCCAGGATAAGATTTGGCCTCCATGATATTAAGACAGGTGTTTTAAATCCAGAAGCCCAGCCTGTACGTTTGCATCTGTGGCAGGAAGAGAGTTTATAGTAGGAGCTTAGAAATGCTGAGTGAAAGGCAACCAGTCACACACAGCAGCCTACACAGAGTACAAGGAACATCTGAAGTCTAACTGTGTAGACCTCACCTTTGGAAAGTGACACAGGTCAGGTACCCAGGGCCCTCTCCACCAGTTTCAATTGCAGAGCCTAACAAGGGAAATGACAGGTCTTGGAAACACCATGAACTTACTGAGAAGCCTGCTCAAGCCAGCCTTTCTGACAACCCAAGGATAAAATGAGTACTGCAAACACTGTACCTGGTCTGTTTGCGGCTATATGTAAGTTTTAGGACACTGGCCTGCTGGAAAAGTGAGTGGAATCATGTTCCAGTTCACATATAACAACAGCGGACAATGGCACTACCTTTCCAAATACCTCGGCTTAACCACAGGACTCAATTCTTCCACTCTGCAGAGGCTACAGACACCCAAAGATCTGCCTCTGTGTGCTCTAGTGGGCTTTTTCGTTACTCCACCTTGGGGGACCTATGTTTCCCATGACTGGTAGAATTTGGCCAAAACAACCCTTTCTGCATTGGTGATAGAGACCACAACCTCTTATCTTCATCTGCATATGCAAGCTAACACCCTTCCTTCTTGAGGGCAGCCTATGTAAACATCACCAGTCTCCAGCTCTTTCTGTGTGTTTCTCCCCAACAGCTACCAGATCATGTTGGACTGCTGGCACAAAGACCCAAAAGAAAGGCCACGATTTGCAGAACTTGTGGAAAAACTAGGAGATTTGCTTCAAGCCAATGTACAACAGGTAAAACTAAAATTATCTAGACTATCAGAAGGCCACTTGCTTTTCAATGTAAGAGTTTTTGAGCTACCAATAAAAAGTGTGTGTGTGTGTGTGTGTGTGTGAGTGTGTGTGTGTGCATGTAGAATTACCTACACAAAACACAAGCAAATTTAAACAAATGACAGTTGAAGTTGATATAATGCTCCACAGAAAATAAAGTGGAAATCTGTGTAATAAGAACTCTATCTTTGGTATTTCAGGATGGTAAAGACTATATCCCACTGAATGCCATCCTGACCGGAAATAGTGGATTTGCATACTCAACTCCTGCCTTCTCTGAGGACTTTTTCAAGGATGGTATTTCAGCTCCAAAGTTTAATTCTGGAAGCTCAGATGATGTCAGGTAAGATTTCTTTTCCATCTCTCTATTACAGATTATTAGCACACACAGGAGAGGAAGGGGAGGAGGAAAGGAAGAAGAAAAAGAGAAAAGGAAAACAGAATTGGGTAATAATCACCCAGATGCTGACTTCCTAAATTTGCCTACTATTTAAATTTTGCTATATTTTGTCTATATTTTTGTCGGGGGTAGTTTTTCTTTTCTTGATCCACTTTATTTTTCTATCCATAATTTTATTGAGAAACAAATAGGAATGAGACAGTTTCAAACCAAATTGGTAGAACAGTTTCAATATTTGACACATTGCATACATTCTTCCTAGTGGTTAATCGCTGTACAAGATGTGGACATGATATCCTATTTACAAACACTGTTAGAACAAATCCCTCTATTCATTAAGAGAATGTAACTATATATCTATCCTAACCACTTTGAATACACAGATACAAAATGGACATTCATCTGTATCCCCTTTTTTTGTTAAGTTCTGTTCTTTGAATATTATAGGTGTGTAAACTCAGCAAAATATTCTAAAAGAGTTTAGCAGCCTATAATACTATTGGGTCTTCCGCTTGACTGGCAATGTCAGAAATTGTTGACCTGAGTCCCCTACAGCTCAACATAACACCATGGCTTTACTTCTTGTATTTTGTTTTTATACTTTTCTGCTGGATGGTTAAGACCAAGGTAAAGCAGGACCTATGCAACAAGAGTTGTAGCTTTTGGGTCTGATAAGGTCAGTGAAATCCCCTCAGGATTTGTCCTGAGATCCTGTACCTCAGATTGTAGAACCTTTGTCAGTGTCAGCCATGTGGATGAGTCACGGCCATTGCTTGGCCAATGTGCTCTCTGTGAAAGCCTGAGCGAATGTTTTCTCTCCATGTGACTCTCCTTAGGCACACTCTACATCATCGATCACTTTCCTCTTTGGCCCCATAATGTCCTTGATCAGAAAATTTGGGACACTACTGAGTTACATGATGTTACAGTACAAGTTCTCATATGTCCTGATCCACTTTAAAGAGCACTTGCAGAATTCTAACAGTTTTCCTTTAAAAACGTTGATATGTACCTCATAGGAGGAACACTGTCCTGTGTAATCACACCAAAAATGATTATATCAAAGAAATACTTCTGTTATCTTATATTGAAATGTTCATAATTTCCCTCAAATGTATTTTTATGTATTTCTTTTTTTAAAAAGTAGAATCCGTAAAAGGAAAGCAGGATCTCGAGGACTAACTAATCAAGAGAGGGAAAGGAGAAGAGCTAGGAAACGTGACAATGTCAAGCCATAGAGTTATATGTACAAGATGGGCAAGGCAATGATCCTGAGAATATCCAGAAGATTTTTGAATCTAGCAGTTAATTAGAAAGATTCTCACTCTGACTAACTATATATACTGATACCTGTGAAATAAGCAACTGCACTGAAGATGGTAATCTCTAATAGTAGTTTCATGGTTGGAGTGCCTGTCACTCTGGTCTTCTGAATACAGGCTGCTTGTCATGACATGCCAGTTGCTGCTATGCTGTCTCTCAGGTAGATGGTTGTTCAAAAAGAAGGGGGTAGTGAATAAAAGCAAGAGACAAGAAAAGGAATATTGTGGGACTGTCCTGCTTCAAGTTTGTATATGGTTAGATTTTTTGGACTTATGTGTAAACATAAGAAGTATATAATTCTTTATGTCTATTTTTAAAATATATTCTAATTTTTAAATGTTTTTTATCATATTCTGCAGGGACTTAAAGTTCAACATATCAATACTTGATGAAAAATACCTGTTCCATGTTATGCCTAAGATGTTTGATATTCAGACAGATAGTGAGGTTAAGTTTAACAGCCTAAATTGTATGGTAATAACAATAAGCTTGTCTTCTGGATGATTAACAACCTAAGTTTGCATACCAAATTAGAGAAAAAGGAGGGCTGCAAGGAAAGCCAACATTTTGGCCCTAGCCTTCCAAGGTCAATTAAGACTCAGGACATATGAGAACTTGCACTGTTATGTCATGTAACTCAGTAGTGTCCCAAATTTTGTGATCAAGGAGATTATGGGGCCAAAGAGGAAAGTGATCGATGATGTAGAGTGTGCCTAAGGAGAGTCACGTGGAGAGAAAACATTCTCTCAGGCTTTCACAGAGAGCACATTGGCCAAGCAATGGCCGTGACTCATCCACATGGCTGACACTGACAAAGGTTCTACAATCTGAGGTACAGGATCTCAGGAGAAATCCTGAGGGGATTTCACTGACCTTATCAGACCCAAAAGCTACAACTCTTGTTGCATAGGTCCTGCTTTACCTTGGTCTTAACCATCCAGCAGAAAAGTATAAAAACAAAATACAAGAAGTAAAGCCATGGTATTATGTTGAGCTGTAGGGGACTCAGGTCAACAATTTCTGACATTGCCAGTCAAGCGGAAGACCCAATACTATTAAAGGCTGCTGAACTCTTTTAGAATATTTTGCTGAGTTTACACACCTATAATATTCAAAGAACAGAACTTAACAAAAAAAGGGGATACAGATGAATGTCCATTTTGTATCTGTGTATTCAAAATGGTTAGGATAGATATATAGTTACATTCTCTTAATGAATAGAGGGATTTGTTCTAACAGTGTTTGTAAATAGGATATCATGTCTGCATCTTGTACAGCGATTAACCACTAGGAAGAATGTATGCAATGTGTTAAATATTGAAACTGTTCTACCAATTTGGTTTGAAACTGTCTCATTCCTATTTGTTTCTCAATAAAACTATGGAAAAAATAAATAAATAAATAAATAAATAAAAAGTAGAATCTGGTGAAGGACACTTTTTAAAGCTTCTTTAGTCTTCTTCCAAAACTGTCTTCCATCTCTTTCCTTGACATTAACTTTTTGACTATACCTTAGGTAAAGCTAAATGAACAAAAGTGCCCTCCTCACAATCTCCGTCTTCCATCATCACAAAGGAAATTGGAGAAAGTCAAAGGAAGAAATAGGAACTGAGAATCTCAACCAGCTAGGGATTCACACTTCAGTGCTCATGGCTATCCATGTATTAAACATGTCCAGTCTTCATATTACATAAACATGTGCTATGGCCTCGCACTACACTAGGCTGTCTGCATACATTGACTTTTTGTTTTGCTCAGAACAGTCACATGTAGTGCATATTACTTCTGTTAGACAAATGCAGATATCAGCCTCTAAAAAGGAGAACTCATCAAAATTGTGGGGTCACAAAACAGCAAAAGCCTATCCCAGTCCCCTTTTCAGGATTTCACACTGTCCTGGGGGCCTTCCAGCTCCTTTATCAGCAGCCCTTGGGCCTTGACCTCAGTTCTGCCACCAAGGCACAAGGAACAGTTGCACACTTGGGACACATTGTTAGCTGTCTGTGACAGGCTTTGAAGAAATCCAGCAGCTAACCAGCCCTGTGATGGACTACAGGTCATTGTCACTGCCTATACCTTATAACCAGCCCAGGAGACCAAAGCAGATGACTCTCTCATTTTCAAAGATGAGAAAACTCATTTGAAGTAAATACCTCAGCATGTCCCAGCTTAGTCAGAGGTGAGGGAGAAGAGCAGGACGTCCAAGGGCTCTGGACCCTTCTCAGCGTTCCTACTTTGGGCCCACTGAGGAGTTTGCCTGAGAAAGTGAGTCTTATAGGGGAAGCACACTATCAGATGGAGGATCAATCAATAGAGGCCTAGGGGGCCTGCCCCTTAGCTCAGTTCTTTAAGTGACTGCTTCAACAAAGCAGTCAGGCTCAGGTTGCTGTGGCTCGATCCCCACAACTCAAGCCAGCCAAACCTGCCCTGAAAGCATTTGGAGCCAAAAAAAAAAAAAAACCTTTCTCAATAAAATTATGGAAAAAAATAAAAAACAAAAAAATAATAATAAAAACACATAAATACAAAAAAATCAATAGGGGCCTTGTCTGTGAGCAGTTAGCTAGTGGCTAGCCCTGGTGGTCTTTCCTGATAGGTCATGCACATCAATCAGCAAATGGTAATAGAGAAGTTATGCAACTATTACCTGTTTTTCCCAATCTGTATTCACAGTACAGAATAAACAAGCCTGGCCCTCACACTCAGTGATGCATGGAAGCCAGCTATGGAACCTTGAAAGAGCATTTTATTTGTCACCATGTGCCCTTTCAGGAAGTAGACGGCACTTATAAGTGATAAATTCATGTCATTTATGCAAGCATCATTTCTCTCCTTTGTAGCATAAAGTATTAAGGCCAGATAATGCTTCAGGTCTCTTTTGGGCCAGTAATTTCTGATTTCAAAATGGCTCAAGATGGATTTGTTCAGGGAGTGGGGGTTGCTGAAATCCATAGAATGAACCTACACTGTGTAAGGGAGAGTTCTCCAGGGGCACAATGGAAACTGTGAGCCACAGGGACCACTGGTATTTTAGTTTATCTTAGCACAGGATGCTGTGTATTCTGTGGCTCAGATACTGTGTATTAATCAAATACTGTGTATTAATCCTTAATTAATCAAAGCTATGTCTATTTTCCTGTTTTAACTATTTTTTTTTTTTTTGCTTCTTCATTAGATATGTAAATGCTTTCAAATTTATGAGCCTGGAAAGAATCAAAACCTTTGAAGAACTTTCACCAAATACTGCCTCCGTATTTGATGTAAGTCATGACATTAAACTCTTCAACTCACCCTGGCAGGACACTTTACCTGACTCCAAACCCCAACTCTAGTTTGGTAGCTCCTGGTCAGTGAGGCCCGTTTGTCAGCAGTACCGATGTCAAGGGAACTGACAACTAGGCATAGCTATGTAAAGCTCATTGGAAAGCAGAATTCCACTGTTGAAAGACACCATTGTGTAGTTTGGGCTTCCTGGCTATCAGTGATGCATCCTTGCTTCACAAGTGGCAGAAGAACTCCTAGTGTGTGAATGGATGGCCCCTTGGGATAACAGAGGTCTTGTGAGGCAGCAGCTTTGAGTCACAAGTTCACCCTGATCTTAAGTCCTTTCCCCTTGAGGTTCTTCTGCAGGCTGAACACTGTGTTCTCACTCAGATACAATGGGAGAAGAAAACCAGCACAACCTGTCAATCACTAGCCCCCCAGTGTGGGGTTGAAAGCATAATGGGAGGAGAGGAAGGCTGGGCAGGAAGTCACTTTAGGTACAGCCAACTCTGGTACTTAAAAGTGTGATTTCCAGACAAGTATGGTACCAAGATGCAGGAGCAAGCCAGAAACACTGGCCCGCAGGATCCACCCACACCAGGAAATCAGTTACCACCTTGTCACAATGCCCTGGGGATTACTGGGTGCTTTATGAAACTTAGAGTAGTGCTGGTGACAACTCTGCCCTGGAAACAACCTTGAGGACCAACCTAATGTAAAGGTGATCCCTACAACTGGTATGGCCTTGCAACAAGCACAGTCAACTTTAGAAACCAAAAGAAGCTTCACCCAGACACACCAGACAAAGGACCATGATAATTTACAAATATTTCAATAGTAAGCTGCAGAATATAGAAATGAAGTCAAAATTTTGTTTGCTGCTTGATACATTGGTTCAAGTCTAAGAAAACAATACTGAGTAAAACACAGGATTTCTCAGCCTTAACAATAAGCTAAAACACTGATAAATTATGACAGCTTTCTTATTCATGAAGATATTTGCTAAAAATTAAGATGTAGGCTCAGCCCAGTAAGAGCCTCCAAGGGAGGTAGGAACAAAGTATAAAATCCATTTACAGGAACATGCTGTATTTACAGAGTAATAAAGAATTTGCATAAAATTCAGTGGCAAAGATATCTCAATGAAGACATACAATTCCAGGAAAATATGACCAAGGAGAGCCTGAAAATTCCACAGAATTTTTAAGAAAGAGAAAAGAGCCATGTCTTCTTAATTCCTCAGGACTTTTCTATATCCTGTCTATCAAATGACAACATATCCATCAGTCAATCACCATCTGCCAAAATTAGTTTTAACATATCTATGCAATAATTTGTGTGCAATTTTATTATTATAAGTGCTAATCTCTTACCTGAAGTTATTTCTGTTTAAATTTACTTAGCCTTCAGAAAGAAGAGCCTTGAAGTCATGAAGAGTAGGCATTAATTATGACTGACCAAGTTTGTAGCTCCAGGATGAAGGAAATGCTTTGTGTGTGCAGGCAGGCATGTGGAGGGGGAGGGCGGTGCCTGGAGTGACCACCCACACATACTCATGTGTCTTCCCGTGGACTTAGCAAGACCCCTCTGGACCAGGCAAGCATGTAACCTCTGCCTCCTTCTCTGCCAGGACTATCAGTTGGACAGCAGCACTCTGGTGGCCTCCCCCTTGCTGAAGCGCTTCACCTGGACTGCAAGCAAACCCAAGGCCTCGCTAATGCTTGAGTAAGCAGCTAGCCCCTTTCCTATCATCAGTTGATTTGGGGTGGTGAAGGAAAGTGTGGGGGTGGAGCGGGGAGATAGCTCAGTAGAATAAGCGCTTGCCTGGCAAGCACAAGGTCCTGAGTCCAGTCCCCAGTACGGGGAAAATAAAAGGGGGAGGGAGGGAATGTGGAGGAAGATGACTTCACGGTGGATATTCGAGGGCTACTTGCCCTTCTGAACTACGGTGTTCACACATTGCAGAAAGACACCTTTTCCCCCAAGGCATAAAATTAGACAAATACACACAAGGATATGGGGTTTGAGAAGGAAAAATATGCAGAAAATTGCTGCAAAGTCAGGCAGTTCTAGCACAGGAAGAGTAGAGCCTCTGTGGAAAGAAGACTGATAAGCGCACCCTGAAGGGTGCAAATAGAGATGTCCTGCTGGAAGCCGAACACGGTGTTCCCATCATGCACTGGGCCAACAGGTTTCTATTTAGAGGACTCCCAGTAATTATCAGGCCCAAGGTGTACCACGTGAAGATCCAGCCCTTCAAATGAATCACTTTCTTTTTTAAAAATTTCTTCATAGTCCTTTGTTACAGGTAAAACATATATAGTGAGGGGTGCATAACTGAAGTATACAACTCAGTGAGTTTTTAAATTTTTATTCTCTTATTTTTATTTTTATTTTTTTAATTTTAATTTTTTTTAAATTTTTATTTAAAAGAAAAAATAAAACAAAATTTCAAAACAAGATAGTATGAGGGTAACAATGGTGAATACATTGTGTATTATTATCTTTAAATTAGTTGCTCAGAGTATAAGATATAGGCATTTAACTGTCCAAGCAATATTAGCACGTCTTTCTTTTTAATAAACTAAGAGAAATTAGTATATATCTACCTTACCTTATATATAATATATATTCATATATGCAATATATATGCTATATATATATATATATATATTGCTTTTCTCTTCTTTCTTTTGTCTTTTCTCCCATCTCAGTTTCTCTTTCCTTTTGAACAGTTCCTTTCCATTTTACAATATCTGTCGTATGTTTTTAATCTTACTCTTTCATTTCCTTACACTAGGGAGACTATGATGTTTGCACATGTGTGTCTGGTTTATTTTACTTAGGAGTATGGTCTTAAGTTGTATCCATTTACCTATAAATGTCTCCAGTTTATCCTTCTTTATGGCTAATATTCCACTGTATAAAAAATACCACATCTTCCTTATCTATTCTCAGTTGATAGGCATTTGGACTGTTTCCAAGATCTAGCTATTACAAATTGTGCTGCTATAGACATGGGTGCACATATTTCTGTGGTACAATGTTTTTAATTCTTCTGGGAAGATGCTCTGAAGGGAAATAGCTGGGTGGAGTGGGACCTCCAGTCCTAGTTTGTTTTTCTTTTGTTTGTTTTTGTTTTTGTTTTGAGGAATCTCCACACAGATTTCCACAGTGGTTGTACCAGTCTGCACTCCCACCAACAGTGGAGAAGGGTCCCTTTTTCCCACAGTGCTTCCAACATTTATTGCTGGATGATTTCTTGACAATAGCCAATCTTTCCAGAGTGAAATGGAATCTCAGTTTTGTTTTAATTTACATGTCTCAAATGACCAGTGATGTTGAACACTTTTTTCACATATTTATTTGCTGTTTGTATTTCTTCATGTGTGAAGTGTGTATTCATCTCAGATGCCCATTTTTGGATTGTGTCTTAAATTTGGAAGGTCTGATATTTTTTAGTTCTTCATATGTTCTTGATAGTAATCCTTTGTCTGAAGAATACCTGGCAAACATTTTTTCCCACATCGTGGGTTATCTCTTCACTCTGTGCTTTCTCTTGCTATGCAAAACCTTTTTAATAAGATCAAATCCTAGTTATTGATTTTTTGTGATACTTCCTGTGTGATTGGAGTTTTATTAATAAGGCCTTTGCCTACACCAGTGTTTTCAAGAGTTTTTTTCAGCAGATTTAATATTTCTGTTTTAATATTTAGATCTTTGATCAATTTTGACTTCAGTTTAGTGTGTGGTGCAAGATATGGATCCAATTTTAAGCTTGGCATGCACAGAGCACCATTCATTTTCCAGCCCCATTTATGAAAGAGGCTATCTTTCTCACAGTGAATTTCTTTGGCATATTTGTCAAAAAATAAGG
The DNA here is from genome assembly GCF_000260255.1 of Octodon degus. Taxonomy (NCBI): domain Eukaryota; kingdom Metazoa; phylum Chordata; class Mammalia; order Rodentia; family Octodontidae; genus Octodon; species Octodon degus. Next base: position 5,437,535 of record NW_004524614.1, on the reverse strand, counting down.
TGGATGAGTGTGTCTGTTGTTGTTTCTGCATCTTCCAATCTGTTCCATTAATGTTGGGGTCTGTTTTTGGTTTTGCTTTGTTTTGTTTTTGTCACAGTAGCCTGATACTATAATTTCAAGTCAGGGATTGTGATGTCCCCTGCCTTGCCTTTGTTGCTCTTTGCTATTCTAGGTCTCTCATGGTTCTAAATCAATTTTAGGATTGTTTCTTTAATTCTTTGAAGATAAATTCACTGAGAAAGAAATTAGGAAAACAGCACCTTTCACCATAGCATCTAAAAAAATGAAATACCTAGGAATCAATATAACAAAGGATCTATAAGAGCTCTACACTGAAAATTACAGTACTCTGAAAAAAGAGATGAAAGTGGATATCAGAAAATGGAAAGATATCCCTTGGATAGGAAGAGCCTACAGTTTGGGAAGTATGTCCATTTTGACTATATTGTTTCTTCCTACCCAAAAGCAAGGGATACCGCTACATTTTCTGATATCCTCTTTCATCTCTTTTTTAAGAGTACTGTAATTTTCAATGTAGAGATCTTTTAGATCCTTTGTTAGATTGATTCCTAGGTATTTCATTTTTTTAGATGCTATAGTGAAAGGTGTTGTTTTCCTAATTTCTTTCTCAGTGAATTTATTACTTATGTTCAAGAATGCTATTGATTTTTGAGTGTTGACTTTGTATCTAGCTACACTACTGAATTTGCTTATTAAATCCAGCAGTTTTTTAGTGGAGTTTTGGGGATCTTCTATATAGAATATCACATTGTCTGAAAATAATGATAATTCAACTTCTTCCTTTCTTATCATTATTTCTTTCTCTTACCTAATTGCCCTGGGTAATATTTCCAGGACTGTGTTGATTACAAGTGGATATAATGGACATCTTTGTCTTGTTCATGATTTTAGAGTGAAAGCTTTCTGTTTTTGTCCATTTGGTATATTGGCTGTTGGTTTGTCATAGATGGCTCTCATCAAAGTGACATAAAGACCATCTATTCTGATTTTTTGTATGCTATTTTTATCATGAGTGGGTGCTGGACTTTGTCAAAATCTTTTTCTACATCTATTGAGTTGATCATACAATTTTTGTCATTGGCTCTGTTAATATGTTATTGTACATTTATTGATTTACATATGTTGAACCATCCCCAAATTCCTGAGATGAATCCCATTTGGTCATGGCGTATAATATTCTTAATGATTTGCTGTATTCTGTTTGCCAGTATTTATTGAGGATTTTAGCTCTCTTTCTTAGTTGGATCCTTCTCTGGTTTTGGTATCAGGGTAATGCTTGCTTCCAGGAATGATTTTAGGAGTATTATTCTCATTTTTATTTCATTAAAGAGTTTGAAGGGCCTGCCAAATAGGTCAGCAGATTAAAGGACCTACAAGCAGGCATGGAGGCCAGGGATTTGATCCCTGGGCCTGCCATGCTGGCTCCGCCCCCAGGCACAATGAGATGGCAATTGAGACTGGGTGTGGTGGCACACGCCTGTAATCCCAGCTCTTGGGAGGCTGTAAACAGGCAGATCACTATGAGTCTGATGTAGTAGTGAGACTCTGAACACCCTGCAGACCCTTCACTAAAATAAAAAAATTTTTTAAAAAAGGAGTTTGAGAAGGAATGATATTAGGTCTTCTCTAAATTTCTTTTAGAATTCTTTAGTGAATCCATCTTGGCTAGGGATTTTGTTTGTTAGAAGGTTTTTAATTATATCTTGAATTTTTTTCTTTACTTTAAAAAAAATTTAAAGAGAGTACAAAATAGTAATAAAACAAAAAATTATAAGTGACACAGAGTTTCACTTAACAAATAATATGAATTTCACAGTATTTGTTGTAATGCATAGCATTATCTTCCAACTAGTTATTCATATTACCAGATATATGCATGCAAAATTGAAACAAAGAAAAAAATATAAGAAAGTAAGAAGAGAAAAAGTGTAGAATAAGCACTTCCCTGGCAAGTGCAAGGGTCTGAGTTCAATCCCCAGTTATGCCAAAAAGAAAGAAAGAAGAAAGAAAGAAAGAAAGAAAGAAAGAAAGAAAGAAAGAAAGAAAGAAGAGGAAAAAGTGCAATCAATTGAAAGAAGGAGATAAAACAAATTAAGCGTTAACTGCTCCTTTCCATAGAACAGCAGAAATCTACAGTGCAATTGTCCAAACCATCCTGCTTACATACATAAATATAGCTCTTTCTCTCACTCCCTCTCTTGGGCTTCTCCTCAACTCAGTAACTCTTTCCTTTTGAACAAGTTCGTTCCGTTTTCCTATTATCTACTGTACCCTTTAGATTCTATTTTCTCTTTCAGGTCCTCATACTAAGGAGACAACATATTGTTTGAACATATGGGTCTGATTTATTTCGCTTAAGAGTATGGTCTGTACTTGCACCCATTTACTGAAAAAAAAAGCCTCAAACTTATGCTGTTTTATAGCTGAATAATACTCCATTGTGTAAAAATACCATATTTTCCTTATGAATTCCTCATTTGATGAGCATCTGGGTTGTTTCCAGTATTTAGCTATGACATATTGTGCTGTTATAAACATGGGTGCACCTGTATCACTGTGGTTGATGTTTTCAGTTCTTCTGGAAAAATACCTAGGAGGGGAATAGCTGGGTTGAATGGGATCTCCAATCCTAGGGTTTCAAGGATTCTCCACATTGATTTCCATAGCATTTGTACAAGTTTGCACTCCCACCAACAGTGGAGAAAGGTTCCTTTTTCCCCACAGCCCCTCTAGTATTTATTATTTGCTGACTTCTTGATTTTAGCCATTCTTTCTGGGAAGAGGTGGAATCTCAGTGTTGTTTTAATTTGCATTTCTTGAATGACCAATGATGTTGAACATTTTTTTCATATATTTGCTTGCCATTTGTATTTCTTCATCTGAAATCTGTATATTCATCTCAGATGCCAATTTCTGGGTTGGGTATTTGAATTTAGGAGAGGCTGCTTTTTTGAAATTCTTTCAGCTATAATTTTTTTTCCAGTTTGTGGGTTTTCTTTTTACTCTGTTGGAGATTTGCTTTTAAGTGCAGAAATTTTTCAGGAGGATGAGATCCCAGTTGTTGATTTTTTGAATTATTTCCCATGCAGTTTGGGTTTTGTTCATGAACTCTCTACCTACTCCTGTCTTTAAGATTTATACCTACATTTTCCTCCAGAAGATTTAGTGTTTCTGCTTTAATGGTTAAATTTTTGATCCATTTTAACTGTGTTTAGTACATGGTGATAAATATGGGCCTAATTTTAGCCTTTGGCATATGGAAAGCCAGTTTTTCCAGCACAATTTATTAAGCAGGTTATCTTTCTTCCAGTGAAAATGTTTGGCCCCTTAATCAAAGATAAGGTGGATGACTGTGTTTGTACTTGTGTCTGCATCTTCTAATCTATTCCATTGATCCTCAGGCCTGTCTCCATGCAACTATCATGATGATTTTATCACAATGGCTTTACAGTATAATTTCAGGTCAGGAATTGTGATACACACCTTGCCTTTGATTCTCAAGATTGCACTTCTGGTTCCAAATGAATTTGAAGAAAATTTTCTGTAGCTCTGTGAGATATACTAATGGTATTTTAACTGGGATTGCATTGAATCTGTATAACAATTTTGTGAGTGGACATTTTCACAATGTTGGTTCTTCCCATCCAGGAGCATGGAATATCTTTCCAATGTCTGAAATCCTCCTCAATCTCTTTTCTCAGAGTACCATAATTTTCACTGTATAAATCTCTTACATTCTTTGCGAGATGGATTCCTAAGTCTGTCTTGTCTTGCCTTGCCTTGCCTTGCCTTGCCTTGCCTTGCCTTGCCTTGCCTTGCCTTGCCTTGCCTTGCCTTGCCTTGCCTTGCCTTGCCTTGCCTTGCCTTTCCTTGCCTTGCCTTGCCTTGCCTTGCCTTGCCTTGCCTTGCCTTGCCTTGCCTTGCCTTGCCTTGCCTTG
>NW_004524614.1:5431782-5433386 GCF_000260255.1 Octodon degus | reverse complement strand
CTCTCTCTCTCTCTCTCTCTCTCTCTCTCTCTCTCTCTCTCTCCCCCCTCTCTTTGATATTATTATTGTGAAAGGTATGGTTTCTCTAATTTCTCTCTCAGTGTGTTTATTGTTTGTGTACAAAAATGCTACTGATTTTTGGGTGTTGACCTTGTATCCTGCTATGTTACTGAATTTGGTGATTAAATCTACAAGACTCTTGGTGGAGGTTTTTGTTGTTTTTCTATTTTTAGTACAGGATGTACAGGGTCTCACTACACAGATCAGACTCTAGTGATTCTCCTGTTTTCAGCCTCCCAAACACTGGGATTACGGGTGCACACCACCACAGCCAGTCTCATTTTCCATCTCAGAACACCCTGGTGGTGGGGCCAGCATGGCGCTCTGGGGATTGAACCCTGGTTGCTGTGCCTGCCTAAGCAGGTGCTTTAGTCCACTGAACTATCTGGCTGGCCCTTTCTTGGTGGAGTTTTGGGAGTTCTCTAGAGTATCATGTCATCTGCAACTAATGATAATTTCACTTCTTCTTTTCCAATCCTTATTCCTTTTATGTCTCTCTCTTGTCTAATTGCCCTGGCTAGTGTTTCCATAACTGTAGTGACTAGGATTGGAGACAATGGACATCCTTGTTGTCTTCTTAATTTTAAAGTGAAGGCTTTCAGTTTTTGTGCATTTAGTATGATGCTCATTATCGGTTTCTCATAGATGGCTTTCATCAGGTTGAGTTATAAATCATTTATTGCAATTCTCTATAGGGTTTTTTTTTTTTATCATGAATGAGTGTTGGATTTTGACAAAAGCTTTTCCTGCATCTATTGAGATGATCATGTGGTTTTTGTTCTTGGCTCTATTAATGTGGTATATTAATATCATTACACTTCTCTTCTGAATGTTTAACAACTAAAGTTTACAGACCAAAAATTAGAGAAATAGAGGGGCTACAAGGATAGCCAATATTTTGACCCTAGCCCTTCAAGTCAGTGAGGATTCAGGACATAAGAGTACCTGTGCTGTGACCTCCTGTAACTCAGTGATGTCCCAAATTTTCTAATCAAGGAGATTATGGGGTCACAAAGGAAAATGATTGACAATGTATAGTGTACCTAAGGAGAAAAAATTTTCTCAGGCTTTCACAGAGAGCAAATCAGTCAAGCAATGGCTGTGACTCATCCAGATGGCTGACACTGACAAAAGACCCACAAGGTTTCAGGGCAAATCCTGAGGGGAAACTGACCTTGTCAGATAGCAAAAATTACATTTTGAGTTATATAGGTCTTGCTTTAACTTGGTCTTAACCATCCAGCAGAAAAGTGTAACCACAAAGTATAAGCTATATTAATTATGCTGAGCTGTAAAAGGCTCACATCAACAACTTCAGACAATTGCCAGTTGTGCTGATAACCCACTACTATTATGGACTATTGGACTATATTGGGTTATTTTGTTGAATTCAAGTAAATACAATCTTTGGTCTAGCATCAAGTATAAAAAGGTTCTTTAACGACTTCTCCAAATACAGCCTCTCTTACAGCAATGGAACATGCATCTCTGACAAAACAAGACAAAAAAGGGAGATATAAATAAAGGACTGTTTGTGTGTGTGA
>NW_004524614.1:5410747-5431682 GCF_000260255.1 Octodon degus | reverse complement strand
TAATATTGTTTAGACAAGACATCACATCTGCATCTTGTCCTGTGAATAACTACTAGGAAGACAACAATATGCAATGTATTAATTATTGTAACTGTCACACTAACCTGTTTTGAAACTGTTTCACTACTTTATCTTTTTTCTCATCAAAATGAAAAGATAAATAAAAAAAGATTAAAGAAAAGTAAATTCTATATTTTAAAAAATGTGGTGTATTACATTTGTGGATTTGCATATGTTGAATCATCCCTGAAGTCCTGGGATGAGTCCCACTTCATTGTGATATATAATCTTGATTTGCTGCATTATGTTTTCTGTGTTTTATTGAGGATTTTTGCATCTATATTCATTAGAGATATTGGCCTGTAGCTCTCTTTTTTTAATTGAATCTTTCTCTGGTTTGGGAATCAGAGTAATACTTGCCTCCACGAATGAGTTTGGGAGAATTTCTTCCCTTTCAATTTCATTGAAGATTTTGAGAAAAGTTGACATTAAATCTTCCTTAAGTTTCTTGTAGAATTCTCCTGTGAATCCATCAGGACCTGGGCTTTTCCTTGTTGACAGATTTTTTTTATTACATTTCAATTTTGTTTCCCATTATTGGGTTATTCAGAGTTTGTATATCTTCTTGATACAGCTTTGGCATTTCGTATGTATCTGGGAAACTGTCCATTTCCTCTGTGTTTTCCATCCTGTGAGAGTAATGGTTTTGGAAGTAGGTATTAATGATCTTCTGCATTTTTGTAGGGTCTGGTAGTGATTTCGCCCTTTTTATTCCTTATTGCTTGAAATTGAGTTTTTTTCTTTCCTTTTTTTGATTAGATTGGCTATGGGCTTATCAATTTTATTTATTCTTTGAAAGAACCAACTCTTTGATTCATTTGTTCTTTGTATTGTTTTCTTCATCTCCATTGCATTAATTTCTGCTCTAATCTTTATAATTTTCTGCCTTCTTTGGGCTTTGGGCTTGACTTGTTCTCCTTTTTCTAGGAGCTTGAGATGCAGTATAAGAATATTTATTTGGGTTTGTTCTGTTTTTCTAATGTGCAAATTTACCACTATAAATTTTCCTCTTAAGACAGGTTCCATTGTATCCCACGGGTTTCAGTAAGTTGTATCATTTTCATTTGATTGTAAATATTCCTTAATTTATTCTTTAATTTTATCTGTGACCCATTGGTTTTTCAGGAGGTTGTTATTTAATTTCCATGTGTTTATGGTGTTTCTGTGCTTTCTTTTTTCAGTAAGTTCCAGTTTCATTGCACTGTGGTCAGACAGTATGCATGGGATAATTTCTTTTTTCTTTCTTTCTTTCTTTCTTTCTTTCTTTCTTTCTTTCTTTCTTTCTTTTCTTTCTTTCTTTCTTTCTTTCTTTCTTTCTTTCTTTTCTTTTTTCTTTTTTTTTCTACTTTTAGGGAAAGGTCTACAGGGTGTTAAGGGTTTCACTACTAGATCGGACTCAGTGATCCACCTGTTTACAGCCTCCCAAGAGCTAGGATTACAGGTGTGTGCCACCATGCCCAATTGCCATCTCAGTGTGCCCCGGGGATGGGGTCAGCACAGCAGGCCTGGGGATCAAACTCCTGGCCCCTGCACCTGCTTGCAGGTGCTTTAATCTGCTGAGCTATTTGGCCAGCCCTTGCATGGGATAATTTCAATCCTTTTGCATGCTCTGTGTGGTAGTATATGATCTATTTTGGAGAATGATCTATATGATCTATTTTGGAGAATGTCTTATGTGCAGCTGAGAAAATTGTGCACTGTGTTGTTGCTGGGTGAAACACTCTGGAAACGTCTACCAATTCCATTTCTTCACAAGTTTGGTTTAGTTTTGTTATTTGCTTGCTGATTTTTTTGCCTAGTTAATCTGTCTCTTTGTGACAGTGGCATGTTAAAGTCCCCCATTACAACTGTATTACTGCTCATTTGATGTTTCATGCCTGTTCAAAATTGTCTCATGTAGGTGGGTGCTCCTACACTGGGTGCATATATACTTATAATTTTTATCTCTTCCTCTTGCAGTTTTCCCTTAGCAAGTATGTAGTCACCTTCTTTATCTCTTTGAATGATTTTTGGTTTGAAGTTGATATTGTGAACAACCAGAATAGCTACCCCTGTTTTTTTCTGGTTTCCTATGGCATGGAAAAATTGTCTTCCATTCTTTGACTTTCAGTTTGTAAATTTCCTTTTGAGTTAAATGTGTTTCTTATCTGCAGCATATTGTTGGATTTTGTTTCTTAATCCACTATGCTAGTCTATTTTCTTTTGATTGGCAAATTGAGGCCATTTACATTGATGGGTTATAACTGATTCTGTATTGGCTTATCTTTGTCATGTTATATTCTTGCTATAGGTTTCCTGCGTTTTCCCTCTTTTTAATTACTTGCTGTTTGGTGGATCCTTTCTGTTGTTCCTAGAGCTATGGTTGTTTCTGTCTCTCTCTAGAATATCTGTCAGTATTCTTTGTAGGGTTTGTTTGGTGGTCCTGAATTTCTTCAGTTGTTCTTTGTCATGGAACAATCTTATCTTACTATTGAATTTGATAGCTAGTTTTGCAGGGACATCAATCTCAGTTGGAAGTTATTTTCTTTCAGGACCTGAAATACTTCACTCCAAGCTCTTCTTGATTTGATGGTTTATGTTGAGAAATCTGCTGTGATTCTGATGGGTTTTCCATTGTAATTGATCTGTGTCTTCTCTGTAGAAGCTTTTAATATTCTGTTCTTTTGCTGAATTTCTGAGATCTTGATTATTGTGTGTCCAAGTGTATATTTATTTCGATTATGGCTGTTTGGATTCATAGTGATCTTCCTATCTCAGCCTCCCCAGTGCTGAGATTAGAGGTGTGCCCACTATACCTGGTGTCAGTGGCCAGCACAGTGTGCCTAGGGATCCAGGGCCAGCACAGCATGCAGTACCTGGCCCCTTGCACTCTAAGGCTGGTGCTTAGACCACTGAGCTATCTGCCCAGCCCTATAACAGGTTTTTAAGATTTGAGTCTGTTACTAGATCCTACCTCTTCAATTTGTTGGAGATGAGAAGTTGCTGCCTGTTTGGCCCAGCCACTGATTTTTTGCCCTGTGTCATAGTATTTTCTATGACTGTCAGTCAATTTCAGTCTTAGGATACCAGGAAGCATAGTAGAAGAGTTGTGCAACTTTTGGCTAAGTCATTCCATCAGCAATAACAGTAGCAACAATCACAACATAAAAAATAACAAATTGAAGTAATCATTAATCATCCACCTCTAATCATATGAAATAGATATGTAGTCATATAAATCAAAAACAAAAAATTACCACCAAAACAACAACAAAGAGAGAAGAAAAAAGCTAAGTCCACATCTGGGTTTGTCTCTGCTGTCAGCACACCTTCCCTGGACCCAGGCCCAGCTGGGAGCCAGTGGATGGAGCCTGCAGCTGCTCTGAGTTCTGAGCTTAGATGGCCCCTCTCCAAGATGGCTCCCAGCCCATCACTGCCTTGCAAGGGACGACTGAGCCCTCAGAACTCAGTGCCAGCTGGTGCAGTCCTTTTTATCTGCTGTTCCCATCCACTGCTGTGTCTCTCTATGGTGGCCTCTAGGGTTGCCAGAAGTCACTGTGTGTCCAGAGGTTTGAATTGTTCCTCTTGCACTGAGTCTCATCTCAGGAGAAGGTACTGCTGGCTACCTCCTCCTTCTTGGAAGTTTCTTCCTTGACTTTCACTGTGGGTTTCAATTCACAGCTCAGATTCTTCCTGGGTCCAGAGGACCACTTTCTTCCCTCTAGTCTTCCTCATGTTGCTATATTCTATCATCTTGAGAGAAACACTCAGGCTCTCTGCTGCTTACCACTCTGCCATTGTCTCACATACCCCAAGTAAAAGACTTTTTATTTCCTGTTGATCCCATTACCCTTTCTCATTTGGAGATTTCTCCACAAATGCCTGACTCCTCCCTCCAGACTATTCACTACTGTCAGAGTTGGGCTTTTTTTTTTTTTTTTTTTTTTTTTTTTTTTTAAATATAATCCACTGGCCTCAGCTTTTCTTTGCTGGTCTCTAGCTATGAGTAGTGCCAGACTGGAAAAGACTGGGCCAATTAGATGTTTCTTCCCTTCCTGACTCAAACACCTGCCTCTCCTATCCAAAGGTAAATCTTTTCCTCTGTCATTTATATCAGGGACCAGCAGACTTCTCAAAAGGCAAGATAGGAAAAACCTGCCATTGTAATACACAAGCAGCCATAAATAACACATAAGCAAGTAACGTTGGCCAGATTTATAGAAACCTTAACAGGTACACAGCAAACAAGTACATGAAAAGATGCTCAACATCATTGGTCATCAGGGTAATGGAAATGAAAACCATCAAGAGATACCACTTCAGACCATCAAGGGTAGAATTACCTTTACACCCTAATGGGTTGAATTAACAAGATTGTTGGTGAGCATGTGGAGAAAATGGGATCCTTACACATAGCTGGTAGAAATAAAAAATGGTGTGGTCACTTTGGAAAGCAAGTTAAGTTGCTCAAAAATTTAACTGGTCATCCCAAATCCTAGTAGTAATTATCTAAGTGTATACCCAAGAGAAATGAAGACTCATATTCACACAGAAATAGGTATACAAATGTTTATAAGAGCATTGTTCACAATAGCCAAAAATAGAAACACCCCAGATGCCCAATAGTTGATGAAAAAATAAACAAAATGGGTATATGTGTAAAATAAAGCAGTATTTGTTAATAAGAAGTATGAAGTACTGGTACACACTGTAACATGGGTAAGTCTTGAAAATATTATGCTAAATAAAAGATACCCATAAAATATCATATGTCAAATGATTTCATCTATATGAAATTCACATAATAAGCAAACCAGAGAGCTATTAGTTAGCTTGGGCTGAGGTCATAGGTGAGGTAAAAGATGTGGTTTTAAACATTCCAAAATTGTGATGATGATTACACAATTTATGTATTTTAAAAAAAAATCATTACTATAATGAAATATATCAAATAAATTATAGAAAGAAAAGAGTATTTTGACTTACAGTTTTACAAATTTTAGTCCAAGGTTGGGCAGACCCATTTGTTTTAGGGCTTTCACAGAGGTGTCAGATGGCAATGGTAGGGAGCATGTGATGAAAGAAACTGTTTACCTCACAGCCAGAAAATAAAGAGTGAGGGGTTGGGATCCTTCAGTCCCCTCTAAGGGCACACTCAGTGACCTAAGAAGCTCCCTCTAGTCCTTACCTCCTAAAAGTTACTCCCAGTGGTACTACCCTGGGGACCAGGCCCTTACATATGGGCCTCTGCAGACCTTAAACACACAAACTATAGTAGTCCTAAAACCACTGACTTGGACACTAAATAAGTGAATTGTGTGGTATGTAAATTATACCTAATAGAACTCTTATTAAAAACAGACTGTCTGCCTCTGGTCTGTAGTATGTTGAACCATGATCTACATCAAAGAATGATACAGATATCTCCAGGGAGTAACTTAACACGTCATGTCAATCAGAAGGATGGGAAAACATCTGCATGACTGTCTACTTTTAACATGAACACAAGTATGGTTCTAGAGTTGAGACAGAGCAGATCAGAGAATACCAAAGAAGAAGAGATAAAAGTAGGATAACTGCTTTTTCTTACTTTAGAACACATCAGAAAATGGGTGACCAAATTTTTCCTGATCTCTATTGAAAGTATAAATTGTATCTTCTATTTGAGATGAAAAAGAACACAGAGGTGCCCGTCCCATCTAACCAATGTGGTTCACAGGTTTCTTTCCCTCCTCCCAGCTACTTTTCAACAAACAAAATCAAATAAATGTGAGTGAGCAGGAAGAACCCTTGTTCCTCATGTGTCTGAGGCTGGATGTAACATTCAGAACCTACTCTTGAGCCTCACTGGTAAAATACAGAACTGTAACTTAAGCTTTCCTCCTAGAACACAAGTGTGATAGGGAGACAAAGGAATTAGCCTGTGTATATGAAGCTCGTAGCTTCTTGAGGATATTGTAACAAATTACCACCAATTCAGTGACTTAAGAGTATATCTTCTCAAAGTTGTGGAAGCCAGAAGTCTAAAGTCAAGGTGTCAGTAGGTTCTTGTTCGCCTCAGAGTCTTTGACCAAGAATCTACTCCTTGCCTGTCCCCACTCTGGTAGCTCTGGGTATTCTTGGTTGTAGCTGCATCTCAGCTGCATTTCACATGATCATCTCTATCTGAGCATGGTCACAAGTCTCCCATAGTTGTATTTGGGGCACACTTAGATATTCAGCATAAGCTCCTCCTTTTTAGATCCTTAGCTTAATCATATCTTTTGCCATACAAAGTAATATTCACAAGTTTCTTGAATTTGACATGAGTATTTGGTGGGGAGGGGACAGGGAACATTTTTTTTGTTGTTGTTGTTGACATGCAAGTTATTTGACCCAAGAGTAGGAGGAGGCTATATACAACCCTTGAAGTTATTTTCTACTGGCATTATGGATTTATATTATCTAATTATACATCCCTTCCACCTCAGCCACTGACATGTCTCTATCTGCCCAGTGACAGCAAGCCAGTATGAGGCAGGCAGTGTACAATCTTAAAACAAAGACGGTGTGACAGAGACTGAGATAAGGCTCCCTATCCATCAACTCTGGGACAGGTATTGACAGATGACCCAGTATTTTTTGCTTTTAGGAAATCCCTTCTATACATCTGATTGTTTTTCTTTTCTCTCTTCAGCTTGCACGTAACCAGTAAAAGTAAGGAGTCGGGCCTTTCCCATACCACCAGACCCAGCTTTTGCTTTTCTAGCTGTGGGCACATCAGATCTGTGCATGACAACTTGGAGCTGGGAAAGGAGGATTCGTGCTGCTCTCCACCGCCAGACTATAACTCAGTGGTCTTATACTCCACCCCACCTGCCTAAGGCTCAGCACAAGCCCTATTTTCAGAAGTACATGTGTATTTACACTCCCAGAAAACTAGCTTTTGACAGTATTATGCATATATGAGTTTACACCTTTATCTTTGCAGGGAGCAGAGGCAGCTGCTTTTTTACTTAATTTTAATACTGCTTTTTGTTTTTTTGTTTTGTTTTGTTTTGTTGTTTTTTGTTTTTGTTTTTGTTTTGTTCTGACTAACAAGAATGTAACCCCAGATAAATAAATAGGGACAGGTTAAACACTACTGCTCAATTTTCATATTACTCACTGTAGGAGAGAAAGCCTTTGAAAGCCCAATGACTCACCTGCTCCAGCCCCTGAGACCTCTGAGCACACAGGTCAGGAAAACTCACATCAGCTGGTCATGCTCAGCAGCCCTGAAACTGTGGCAAAAAGGATCCCTGCAGCATGCAGGATCAAGTGCTGGCCTAGGTAGTGTTTCTGCAGTTCTCCAGCCAGCATAAGACATCTAAGGAGGAGCGCAAGAAAGAAGAGAAAACCAGAATAGGCCTGAGAAAGACAGATGCTTCCTGGGCAAAGGCTGGGCAAAGGCTCTCTGCAGTAGTTTCCCAGCCCTGACCACTGGGCTTTTACGCTCCCAACTGGAAGCAGACAGGTAGAGTGGCGAGGACATTTCCTGGAATCTGGGAGGTAAAGAAAGGAAAACCTTTTTAAAACTAAAGTACATCCTACAAGTTCCCCTGTGGGACTGGCTCTGTACTATTCCTGCACATGGTATGCTTCAGTGATAGCAAGCAAGCACTGAGGGTGGGGCTCACCTCTCAGCCCCATAGTGTCGGCTCCTCCAGAAAGCCACAGTGAGAGCTTAGCCTGAGCTGGCAGGCCACAGGGCATGAAGGCCTGACACCTAGCATGTTGCTCATAAGAAGTTAAGGTTTGGTGGTTGTTAAGGGCTGTCTACTATTGGGCTCAAAGTCACATTTTTAAAAAGGTCAGATTCTATATTAAGTATTAATGTATAGACAAGACACTTAACTTTTTGTATTATCCATTTTGTACAGTTAACTATAAAAGGAAGGTTAGGAGAGTAAAAATGTGGTCTTTTAGAGGACTTTTTCCTGTACCAAGCTGAGAGTCGATGAAACAAAAACCAGTAAAGCAGAGTAAAAATTCCATCTTCACAGCCAAACCAGCTCACCCAAAGCGCTGGGACCTGGAGCAGAGGAAGTCAGTCATGAATTTCATTTTTATTTCATGGGGGTTCCAATGTCTCCTGCTATTCTGGAAGGATATGGAAGATAATTAATATCTATTAAGCACTTTATGCTCCTTGATTTCAAAAAAAGTGATATGTAACCTATAAAAGGTATTTCTCTAATTGGGGACTCAACATAGTAGTTATGAGCCATCAGAACAGAACAAGAGCCCATTTTCATGTGCTTTGTATCTTGCCTTGGGTTTGAGGAGGATTATACTATGGAGACAGGGTAGAAATAGGGAGACAGGGTAGAAAATGATGCCTACACTTCAGCCTTTGTTGCATGCTATCTCTGCAAATTCTGGTTTGTGTATCTAGGACATATTGACCTTCTGAGGCTGAGGCCAGTCCAAAGCAGAAGGGCAACAGTGAATCACTGCTTCTGGGACAGAAAAGCATCTTTCCACTTACGCATGTCATTTAATTCTAGAACCTGAACTCTACTTGCTAGAAAGATGTATGCTTCCTTTTATCTGCCACAGTTTTGTGTAAGGCTTTTTGTATGAAGAGATGGAAGAGTAAGCACATTGCCCAGTGAGACCATAGGCAGGCTCTTGGGGACTCACCAGCCACAACAGAGGAGTGAGGCAGACCTTTCCACTAAGCACTAAACAAAATTGGAGAGAGCCAGAAGAGCAAAACCAAAACAAAGTAAAACTTCACTTTTATTTTTCTATACATGAAAGTTCTTGTGACAACTGGCAAGGGTATAAATCTGGCAACTAGACATAAGTCAAACAGGAAATAAAACAAGGCCCTAATTGTCTTTTTTTTTTTTTTCAAATCAGGTAAGGATCCAGAAATCAGTAATAAAGGGAAAATCTCAGCTACCCATAAAAAACTACATTTTAATAATCTAACTCTTATAAGACACCTTAGGTAAATGTCCTTTTCCAAAGGAGGGGAGAAATTCATTCAGATTCTGTTACTCAGCTTAAGACTCAGGCATATAGACTACTTAAAAAATCAAAAAATGGTTCCGTTGGAGTCTCAACATAGAAAAATGGAAGCTTATGGTAATATATATTTTTAATTGCAGAGGCAGTAAAATAGCACTGAAAATTAAAACACTAATTAAATGATGGTAATGTTAGAACCACTTGCTATTTATGAGAAAAATGGTTGGCACTAACAGGGGATAGGCACTTCCTTATGGGGTTTGTGAGAGAATCTGCATGGATCTGTGTGGACAGACGGGGGCTGAAGCATTACGAATTTGTATGCAGTTAGCCCAAGAAATGATACTCACATTAGCTTTAGCCAAGAGGACAAATGTGTCCAAATCCTGCAAAATACTGCTCATATCTTTAAGCTAAGGCTGTTTGCTAGCCCATAAGAACATCAAACATGAAACAGATTCTTACCAGCCCCATTTAAACTGATTAAAGGAGTGCATTTTTGACTGACAGTGTTAGGAACTATGTGTATATGTGTATGTGTTTATGTGTGTTTTGTGCATAACTATTTAAGGAAACTGGAATTTTAAGTTACTTTTATATAAATTGAGAATATATGCTACAGATATAAGCCAGACATGATTTGGTCCTACACTCCTGGTCATGATGAATGTATTTTATATATTATCTTCATATATTAAAATTAACTTCCAAAAACGTGATGCATTTTCTCCTTATTTGGTTTTAAGTGAACAAAGGGGTCAGTAATGTCTCTGGGAGGGAAGAGGTTGGACCTTCTGAGAGAGTGCCTTAAATACCAGCTATTAAGGATTGCACACAAAGAGCTTTCCACCAACACTATGCAGTGGCTACTCTAAGCAATCAAGACATTGCTAACAAATAAAAAACAAAATGAAATTAGGCATTTTGCCCAGAAAACCAAGCACAAAGCTCAATCATGAAGCAAAGCACTGCTGAGTGAGTGCTGGCTGCGGATGAAAGATCCTCAATTGGAGAGGTAGTTTAGGGTTAACACTAATTCTCAGCTGATAAACAATTACAAGTACAGGGTGTCAGTTTGCACGTACTTGTGTATCAGAAACCACAAAAGACGAAAGGGAAAGCATAAAACAGAACTTTCCTCAGAAAAGTGCTTCAGCTAAGGCATCTTTACTTGGTTTTGTGAATGGAGAAGTAACTTGGGTAGTAACTATGACATGGAAGTGGCCAACACCTTGACTTAGCAACCATACTATTTTTTTGTCTGACTGCTTCTTGGCCTTATGGATAAGATCATGTGTATTTTCTGCCTGATAAAAGTAAAAGAAGTTAAATGGGAAAAATATGCAGGAGAAAACTGGGACAGCTTTCTTGAGATCAGAGGTGAAAAGAGATAAATTACTTATCTCAGTAAATTCATATTTAACTGGAGAGGTCTGAGTTTTTTGTTTTGCTTTTAAATCTTCAAAGATTTACAATCCTTTTAAAATACCTGTTTTTGTAACATAAAAAGTCTGCCAGGCCAGTTGTGGTGTGTGCCTGTAATCCTACTACCCGGGAGGCTGAGGCAGAAAGACTGCTGCAAGTTTGAGCCAGCCTGGGCTACCCAGTGAGTTTAAGGCCAGCCTGCACTATGTACCCTGCAGTCATTCATTCGGGCAAAAACTTTGAAGAGTAATTGGGGAACGAAGTGTCACATCATCCTGCAGAGTTCTCTCCAAACCCTGGAGATTTACTGCTCTTTGGGGAATTCTCTTATTTTGCCTTCCTCCCCGCCCCGAAAAAGTACAGCATGCTAAGATTTACTGGCTCCTGTGTTAAACAAATTACCAAATTTTTGGGTTTGTCATTTTTTAATTTTTGTGTTTCACAAGACAAGAAATGTTGAAAAAGTATAGGGCCAACAGAGGGATGGCCCGCTTTCTACTTTGTGAACTAAGAACAGTGCGGGGAGAACACTGAAACAAGAAATGAACCCAAAAATCCAACTGGGTACTATTAGTTTTCCACCACCTGATCTGGATAATAGTATACAAATGCGCTCCCTGTGTGAGACTTCACTGAGCTCTGTGTTTTTGTGTCTGTGTGTATGTTGTTGACTTGACAAAGATGATTAAACTACCATCAATTGCCACAATTTCTCATAGGTGAAAACTCAATTTAAAAACAAGGAGCTTCATCTCAGATTAAAATACTAACTTCATATTACAATTATACCTATAGAGCTACTCAACTTGTGTTGTGGTTACACCCAGATCAGTCATCATAGATTAGAGCTATATAAATTGAAATGTATGCCAGCCACTGGACTTACTGAACCCCCTAGTGTGGTGGCATCGTACGGTGAGGTGTCTGCTGTTTGTCCTCGTGATTGCCGGGCTGACTGGGAGCCGTCATCATTGCTGTTGCCCAGCATCGTGAGAGAAGCCTGGACTGGACAGCACTAGCTCAGGAAAAGACCCAAATTCTAACTCCCAGGAATAGTTTGTACTAAATGTTGCTTTTGCATCATCATAAAGTTAAAAAATGCTAAGTCAAATCACTACTAGTTCAGGGAATGTCTGTATTATCCCTTTAGTTTTCTTTTTAACATCTGTTCCACAAAAACAAACAAAAAAAACCTAATGAACAAATGCTATCCCATGTACTGGAATTTGGGAACCCATGATAGCTAGTAATTGCTGTCACCTGGATGCTTAACATATGCCACTAGCTATTCTAAGTTCTTTAGCTGAATTAACTAATTTCAAAAGCAATCTAACAGAGTATGTACTAGGAGCATACCCTTCACTTCAGTGGGGGAAATGAATAGAGAGAACTTCAAAATTCCAACCTCAACTCTCCTATCATGGGTTCATATTGTCACTTCCCTCAGGGGCCAACCCCAAAAACACATTAGCACATGTGGCCCCTTCCTTTCACCCATGCAGACATAGTTCAGCCCTCCAATCCCATCCATTTCCTCATCCAACTGTCACAGTTTGCATCAAGAATGTCCTCCAAAGGCTTGTGTGCTGAAGGCCTGCCTCCCATTGGTGATGCTCCTGGAAGGTGGTAGAAAGTTCTGGGTGGGGTGATGTACCAACAGGGGTATGCCTTTTGAAAAGCATATTTTGCCCTAGGGTCCTGCCATCTTTGCTTCCCAGCTACCGTGAGGTGAGCAGTTCTGCTCCATAACCTTCCACTATAATATTCTCTAACTTCAAGCATGTAGCAATAAAACTACCCCAGAAAGGTTGAAACTTCTGAAACTGTGATACCAAATAAATCTTTATTCCTTTAGATTGCTTATCTCAGGTATTCTGTCACAGTGACAAAAAGCTAACACTCAGTGAACCATAAAAATATCCTCTTATTTCCCCACTTTCTTCCTCCAGCTACGACTCTCTCTATTCTCTCTTCCAACAAAATTACTTGAATGCATTAGTCATACTACTGATTGCCTACTCTTCTCCTCTACTCTTAACCTTGCAATTCAATGTGACTGGCGGGCACACACATGGGGATTGCTCAGATCATCAGTGTCTTCAAATGCAATGACCAATTCTGTCCCAATCATACTTTACCCATTAGGCACTTGTCCCTTAAATGCCTTAACTGTGACTCCAGATATGACATGTTCTCCATCTCACTGGCAACTTCTGGCTCTTTTTGCTAGTTTTATGAACTCTGTTTTTTGAACACTGTTGTTGGTACCGTTGGAATTTTTCTCAGTCTGCACTAATTCCTGTCATGACCTCAACTAATCTTATGGGTTTACACAGCATCCATATGATAAGTGTGTACAGACCACATCTCTCCCCTAAACTCCAAATTCACACATACAAGTGCTAAAATGACATTTCCTCTTCATGCTCCTGCACTTTATTTTTTGAAGACACCTGCTGCAATGCCTCCTCCCACCTGGCCCTTGATAACGTGACCCAAGATCACCTTCCCTAGAATCAGAACTGGCTCATGTAACTCATTTGCAATAAACAGAACGTGGCAGAAGTGGTATTACATGACTTAGAAGTAGGGCAGAAAAGATCGTGCACTTCCTACTTGCGTCTTGGAACATTCATTCTTAAAAAGCTCTTACTAGGGATCAGTGTCACATTCAAAGCCTGAGACACAGAGACCAACCTTCAAGTCAGTCTAGCCCAGACACTAGAATTTTTCCCTGCTCAGGACCCAAATACAAACTGAGATAATCCATCCTTGGTGTACCCTGTCCAAATTCATTTACAGACTCCTTAAGCAGAATAAAATGTTCGTCCTACGCCATTTTAAGTTTCAAGTTTTTGCCATGAACAACCAGAACAAATGTGTGAACATCTCAGACTCCAGACCAAGTTGCCAATGGTTTTGGTCCACTTTCCCATCCCCCAAAACCCTGTTCCTACAAATCTTTCAATTCAGAATCCCCCATCCTGTCAAGACACCCAAACTTTTAAGGGAAGGGGAAGATGAAGTAAAAAGAATTAAGATGGGTACCTGTACCAACTATCCATAATGAATATAATCCTTAAGTACTACAAAAATGAATAAAATAGAAAAATTTTTTAAAAAATCAATCTTGACTTTTCCTGGGCCCACGTTCAATGAACTGCTAATCCCTATTGGTCCTAACTTTTAAAATCTCTCCAGAATCCAACCACTTCCGATCACCTTTGCCACTACCCTCCACCCCAATTCCTAACATCTTTCAGGACAGGAAAGGATGTGTGGGGGCTGTGTGTCCACCACCCTCCCGGTCTGTTCTCAACACAGCAGCCAGACTGATCCTTTTCAAGCACTATACCATCTTCCTCCCCTTCTGCTCAAAATCGCCCCAAAGATTCCCCTTTCACTGAAGGTGAAAATCAAAATTATAGTCCACTAATTATAGTCCATTATGATGAGTTTTAATAAGGACAAGACAAAAATTCTATATAGATGCAATTTTCCCAAAAGTTATGGTCTGAGGCAGTTTGAACCTATGGATGCAGAGCTCATAGACACTGAAGGCTGATAGTATCTGGCACTCTTCCTTGCTAAAATGGAAGCTCTTTTCTCCTGTCTCAACTTCCTACATTGCTGGGATTACAGGCATGCACCATCATACACAGTTCTAGAATGGAAGTTCTAAAAAGAAAAAAATTGTGGCTGTTGTGATCACCGCTATGCTTGCTACACAAGAGGCATTTAGTAAAAATTGAGTGAATTCCATTTAAATCAACTAATACTAAAGAGGTGAGCAACTCATATGACAGGTATTTCCTAAAAGCTCAGGCAGTATTGAAACTCAGTCTTGTTTCAGTTAGCCGGTTTCTTAACCACAATGCCATGTGTTACCAATAAACACTAAGGACACAGGTTAAAAAAATCATCTTTGAGAACCGACCATGATGGCAGAAGAGGACAATGGGGCCCCCTTTGGCTTTTTCACCACCGTCTTCAATACCCATGAGCCTTTCCGCAGGGGCCCAGGTGTGGATCTGGGACAGGGTCACCCAGCCTCCAGCTGGCAGGATTCCTTCTTCCTGTTTCTCGCCATCTTCTTCTTTTTCTGGCTGCTCAGTATATGACCTGTGTCTCCTTCTTGCCCACTTCCAGCCAGAGGAGAATCAGTATTGGGGTCTCTGCTGACCCTTCCTTACTTCTGGACCCCCAGCCCCAGCCCCTCCTTTCGTTGGTCAAGGCTTACCCTGGTCACTCCCCAGGAAGGTGTGGGAGAACTGACAGCCATGCACAGGATGAGAGCGCTCTATGCTTTGAACTAACTGCTGGCAGAGACCTCCAGCCTGGGCAAGGAGGACAGATAGAAGTGCCTGCTTGTCCTCGCCTACCCCTTTGCTTTCCCTCAGATATCTTGATGTTGAAAGGTGGGCAAGGTTCAGTGCCTCTCAAACCAAACCAAACCAAACCAGCCACTTATTCCTTCTCCTTTCATAGAAAGTCTTCTCTTATACACTACACTGTAAGTCTTGTATTATAAGAAGTTTCAATATAACTATAAATTTTGTAAAGTAACAAGTCCCTATATATGTAGCCTAGAATGAATCTAAGGACACATTTAACAAATAATCTTAGGGCCGGCCAAATAGCTCAGCGGATTAGGGCCGGGGTTCGATTCCCAGGCCTGCCATGCTGGCCCGCTCCTAGGACACTCTGGGACAGCAATTGAGACTGGGCGAGGTAGTGCACACCTGTAATCCCAGTCCTTGGGAGGCTGTAAACAGGCAGATCACTAAGAGTCCAATCTAGTAGTTAGACCCTGAACACCCCATAAACTCTTCCCCAAAATAAAAAAAATAATAATTTTGATATGTTATTGAATCAATCTATAAACAATTCATCTAAGACAAAAATTTCTCTAAAATACATAAACAAAATATGTAACCTTTAAAAACCCAATATAGACAAACATGTCATTATATGTACAGGTAACCCCTCAAAAAAAAAAAAAAAAAAAAAACCCCTCAAAAAAAAAAAAAAAAAGACAAATTTATCTCTGTAATTCTTTATTAAAAATACTGCTGTACACATAGAAACTAAAACCAGGAATAAAGATGAATAACATATATTGGGATCATGACATTAGAACTTAACAGCATAATGGTGCTTTTTAGGGAAGTTCTTGACATCCAAATAACAGAACCAAGGTCAAAAGCAAATAACAGGGTACCCTTAAAATATTTACAATGAAGTAAATACACGAACAGAATTTAAAATAGGTACAAAAAATTGAAATGACCAATGTTACATGATTTTAAGGGTTGTCGTGTCTGTGCTTTTATCTGTTGTAAAGGAAGGTATGGAAAGTTTATATCCTTAATTTGACTACTCTCAGATATTAAAATATTCCTATGGATTAAAGACTAACTTTTAGACAACCTCTTAAGTGGAATTATACTACGGAAAAGAAGGTTCCCCTAAAAAACACCTAAGCAGAACTGAGAGTTCTTTTGAAAACCATTTCCAATTTAAAAAAGAAAGAAAGAAAGAAAAATAAATATAAAACGAAGCTAAAAAATATTACCTGACACTGTTTTCTGGATGACAATATTTACTCATGAAAACATAACAGCTGTCTACCTTTTTATTCAAACCAAGTCCTGAGGTTACTGGGGCTGAAGCAAACTAGTATTTATGGTGCATTCTTGGATTTACGATGTGAACTTGCTTGCAGAGGGAAGTTTGCTGGTCTATATAGAATGAGAGATTCAAGCCCTATTTTACCCCTGCCATTACTAAGCTTTCATAAAACATTGGTCCACAAATTAAAAGTTTCAAAAAGTTCCTAGAAACCAAAACTAAAATAGATGATCCCCTTTCATTTTCAAAGAAAACAATATTGGAAAAAAAAAATCTCCAGCCCGCTTATAAATTAAGCATTTCATATTTTTTTCTAGAATACAAGTAGTTCTTTTTTGTACAAAAGAATTACAATATGATTTGTCAAAAAACATATAAAAAGACAGCTGCTCTTCCTCAAATACATGAGCTAATGATAAAAGACTTTTGCATGTTCAAGTCTCCAAGTTCTTGTTCCTTTTTACATAAAAAAGAACATTATGGTGGCAAATGCTAATTATCTTTTGAATATTGAACATTATGTTCTCTTAAAATCCATCCAGACCAAATGCAGTAATTTTCTCGTTAACAACTGATGCTACCGAACGTGGACTCAAACGCACGTGTTAAAACCATGTAAAGCGTGTCTCTAGTCTTCAAAGCTTTCAGTGAAGAGGTGCTTTTTCTTGATGCAAATTTCAAGGCAGAGAAAAATCATTTTAAAGCTTATAAAAAGTGGACAGAGAAGTATTAAAAACTTCTCTGCAGTACAAATGCATGTAATTATTAAAATTGAAGACAGTAACATCAGTTGCAAGTGCCCGAGACTCTATCCTGACCTTCTTTCTGAGTTTCCACATTTTCTTCATAGTTGCATGGTGAGCACCCAGTGCTAGTAAAACATTCAGTGCTGGGAAAGGAGATATAGTCTTCATTACTGTTTTTAAGAAAGAAAATTCCTATGTATTTGGCAGTCTTCAGTATCAAAGAATAGGCATTTCATTAACTAGAAATTCCATGAATACCCAAGTTTGGCGGTAACTTCACATCCAAATATAAGAAAGTTAGGAGAAGGAAAACTGCAAACTTTTGAGATGGACTTCTTCAGAAGATCCACAGAGTGAGCTATTATCAAAAGTACTATCCCTTTGGGCTAAGCAGTGACTGCAAAGGCACAGCAGATCATCATCCCTTCAGATTCGGGCTGTAAAACGTCAAAAAAGCTCTTGGTGCCAGACCACTGCTGTGTTTCGTTCATCTTTGAACAGCGTCTCTGTGTCTGTATCCAGTGTAAAGTACCATAATAAAGCTGTGGTTCAGAGAACAGAACTTTATACAAAAAAAGCAAGCTGGAAATAACCTAAAGTAAGACCACCTGAACTTTAGGCTCTAAACACAATTTCCTCCTTTTGTTTTTAATTAAAAATTGCATAAATGTAAATGTATCTGACTAGCAGGCTTTCTCTTAAAAAAGGCTCTTTTGTGAATTTGGAGCAAAAAGCTATGCAAGCTTCCTTCATTACTATTTATCTCATCTTTCTTCAGAAGAGATTTAAATAAACTAAGAAGGGAATTCATACCAAAGAATTCACTGATATTTGTCTCTGTATGTTCTTACAAACAAAGAATCTCAGTTTGAACTAACAGTGGATGGCATATAGAGCTTGCATACAACACTCTTACAAGAATTATGCACTATACTGTACTTCTATGAAATTAATTTACCTGGTCCACTATGTCATTTAGGGCAACCTGTCCCCGAAACAGTGAATTTTGCAACCTTCAATGGCAATAATTCTGCCCAGTATTCCCAAAAATGTTCTTGCAAATAGTTTCCCTTAATCAGTATACAATGTGGCAAAAGTTCAAAAATCAGAAAAAAAGTCTTTAAAAAAAATTAAAATTAGTGCATACACGAGTGGGAAAAAACAAAAGCAGGAGCATCATTCACCTGATGGTGCTCCTTGATCTGAAATTAATTCTTCACAGACAGAGCCTCCAATGGCAGCCAGAGCTCTCTGAGTGAAACATTCTTTTCAAGTAACAGTGCACCTGACCGACGTGCAAGCAGCTTCGCTCATCTCCTGTAGTTTCCCCAATGTGAAAGGAGACGACCAACAGTTCAGCTGTAGTGCAATTTGCTGTTGGTTGAGTTCCTGCAGGCATTTTTAGCAAATACTACAACTGACCATTTGCTGCTGCAATCAGTTCTTGAAAAGTATTTTCAAAGCAGCGCTTTAAGTCACTGTAAGTCACCACAAGAACACTCTTCTCATCCCTGGAAATCAGGCTTATTTTTTCTGGCACACCAGCATCTAGCTGAAACAGAGTTACACAAAATATCAAGTTCTTACCATCAGAGGAGAAGCCACCTCATCTATTTGAGGACATTTCCAATAACGGTTAGCAAATATTTTAAAGAGACTTGGGTCATACTACTTTTTTAGATATCCATAAATAGTTCACATTACTAGTCAGTCATTACAATGTTTTAAAAATAAGTACCATTGTTTTTACTTATTCCTGTTTAACATTTGCTTGCAATGCTAGATTTTATTAAGTTGATACTCTATAATTATTTCCCTGCTTGCTTTCTCCTCCCTACCCTCTTCTTTCTCTGAGACAGGGTCTTAGTATATAGGCTGAGGTTAAACTTCCTTATGTAGCCCAGGCTGGCCTTAAACTCTCAGAGATCCTCCTGCAACAGCCTTCTAAGTGTTGAGACTATAACAATGCACCACCATGCCCAGATTATTTTCCCTTTTATGTATCAAGAAGTACAATACTATGCTAATATTCATCTACTTTTTTGTTCTTCGCTAGGAATAAAATTGTTCCATAGGAGAAATACTTAAAATTGTAAATAACAAAAATATGAAATATGACTTCTAAAGAGTATCAATTGAACACCACTAACTTACAATTTGTAACAATTTACTGGCAGTCCCATATTAAATGAGTACCTTTTTGTTTTCACATTTTAAGTGTGGCTATTAAACTTTTTTTTTACACATTTACTTTTGCTATTTCCTCTTGTGTAAATGCTAGTTTATGATCTTTACCAACTTCTACCTAGGGATTTGGCATTATTATTACTATTATTATTTAATTTTTTGATATAGGGACTCCCTGCGCAGGTCAGACTCAGTGATCCTCCTATTTCAGCCTCCCCAGTGTTAGGATTGTAAGCATGTGTCACCACATCTGGTTCCGGGCCAGCACAGCATGAAGTACTGGGGATCAAACTTGGGACCTTGCACTTCCTTCCACTGAGCTATTTCCCCAGCCAGTATTTTTTCCTCTCGCTTTTTTTTTGGATAGTACTATTTTGATCCTTGTAAAGCACACATACTAATCCTTAGCCCATCAAGTTAGTTTCCTTCTGATTTCCATTTTATTTTTTGTTAAGTTTCCAATTTACTTTTTCCCTCTTTATTTCACTAACTGACTCAAAATGTTTAAAACTAATGGAACACGGGTTGGGGAGATAGCTCAGTAGGATAAGCACTTGCCTGGCAAGCTCAAGCTCCTGAGTTCAATCCCCAGTTCTGCCAAAAAAAAAAAAACCCCAAAACACAACAAAAAAAAACCTAATGGAAGACTCAAACTTTCAACACATTTTACCAGTTAATATCTGTCATAGGGTTATTCCTCCCTTTTAGCTTATTAAACACTTTTCAAACTTAGAAAATTGGGACCAGGTAGATAACTCAGTGGTCTGAGCGCCTGCCTGGCAAGCACAAGGACCTGGTTCCATCCACAGTGCTGCATGCCCTACTGGCACCAAGCCGGCCACTGAAACCCGGTGTGGTGGGTGCACGCCTGTAATCCCAGTCCTGGAGGGACTGACAGGAGGATCACTATTAGTTTGAGCTGCACAGCGAGACCCTGGACCAAACAGATAAATAAAAGATTAAAAAAACAAAAACAAGACAACAGCAAAACAAACAAACAAAAACCCAGAAAATTGGCAAGCTTTAAATTTGAGATTTTATATTATTTTGTGATATAAAATAGAATTATGTCAAATTTGCAGTTAGTCTATTATTCATTAAATTCATCTTCCCTTAAGCCAAATTCCATACAGTTCAGTTCACTTTTTGTAACAGTTCTATGTATTTTAATTACTGATGCTTTGATACTAAGGATAGTATGTTCTAAAATCTGTTTAATTTTCATTCATTGCTCTCAAGGAACTGTGATTTCCCTTTAGAAGAAATAAAATAAAAATGTAAATCACAATGCATTAGTTCAACTATCTGGCTTCCTGCTATTGACAAGATTCTCTAGACAGTTTTAAAGAAATGCTAACCAGGCTAAAGTAGTACCTAAAAATAAGACGCAGCATTTCCCCTGAAGGTGAACATAACTGCATTAACAGTTCTAAACTCTGTGCTCTCCGTAGTGTTTTGTCCTTTACTACCTACAATTTAAGGGCAGTTTAGGCCAGGAGTCAAGAAGTATTTCCTACAAAGAGCAGGAAATGTTTACTTCCCCCACCCAATCCTTTATAATTATAAAACTATTCTTAGTTGCAGGTTACTAAAAAACTGACTGTTTCAAGGTTGTATTTGGTTAGATTTTTGGACTTATGTGTAAATATAAGAATTATATAATTCTTCTCAATGAATAGAGGGATTTGTTCTAATTGTGTTTGTAAATAGGATATCATGTCCACATCTTGCACAGCAATTAACCACTAGGAAGAATGTATGCAATGTGTTAATTATTGAAACTATCCTAACAATTTGGTTTGAAACTGTCTCAGTCAGGAAAAGGAATACTGTGGGACAGTCGTGCTTCAAGGTTGTATATGGTGAGATTTTTGGACTTATGTGCAAACATGAGAAGCATAGAATTCTTT
>NW_004524614.1:5396085-5409548 GCF_000260255.1 Octodon degus | reverse complement strand
TTAAAATATATTCTAATTTTTAAATGTTTTTTCATCATATTCTGTAGGGACTTAAAATTCAACATATCAATACTTGGTGAAAAATACCTGTTCCATGTTATGTTTAAGATGTTTGATATTCAGACAGTGAGGTTAAGTCTAACAGCCTAGGCTGTATGGTAATAACAATAAACTTCTCTTCTGGAGGGTTAACAACCTATGTTTGCAGACCAAAATTAGAGAAAAGGAAGGCGCAAGGAAAGCCAACTTTTTGGCCCTAGCTTGCAAAGTCAATTAAGACTCAGGACATATGAGAACTTGTACTGTAACGTCACGTAACTCAGTAGTGTCCCAAATTTTCTGATCAAGGACATTATAGGCCAAAGAGGAAAGTGATTGATGATGTAGAGTGTGCCTAAGGAGAGTCACATAGAGAGAAAACATTCTCTCAGGCTTTCACAGAGAAAACATTGGCCAAGCAATGGCCGTGACTCATCCACATGGCTGATACTGACAAAGGTTCTACAATCTGAGGTACAGGATCTCAGGAGAAATCCTGAGGGGATTTCACTAACCTTATCAGACCCAAAAGCTACAATTCTTGTTGCATAGGTCCTGCTCTACCTTGGTCTTAACCATCCAGCAGAAAAGTATAAAAATGAAGTATAAGAAGTAAAGCCAAAAAAAAAAAAAAAAAAAGAAGTAAAGCCATGGTATTATGTTGAGCTGTAGGGGGCTCAGGTCAACAATTTCTGACATTGCCAGTCAAGCAGAAGACCCAATACTATAATGAACTACTGAACTCTTTTAGATTATTTTGCTGAGTTTATATACCTGTAATATTTAAATGATGGAACTTAACAAAAAAAGGGGATACAGATGAATGTCCATTTTGTATCTGTATATTCAAGTGGTTAGGATAGATATATAGTTACATTCTCTTAATGAATAGAGGGACTTGTTCTAATGGTGTTTGTAAATAGGATATCATGTCAGCATCTTGTACAGCAATTAACCACTAGGAAGAATGTATGCAATGTGTTAATTATTGAAACTGTTCTACCAATTTTGTTTGAAACTGTCTCATTACTATTTGTTTCTCAATAAAATTATGGGAAAAACTTTAAATAAAAATATAAAAAAAAAACTGATTGTGGAATCAATTTCCCTAGTACCCATAGTTTCCAACCCTACTTTATAAATGAACCTATATGACCAGCCTAGAATTTAATTCTAGGGGCCAATATTAAACTTTGTAATTTGAAATAATTCAAACGGAAAACATGTTCTTCCTTCCTTTGTAAATTGTATCTTTCCTTGCATGTCCAAAATCAAAAATCTCACCTCTCAAATTTAATTTATCCAATCTTCTGTTTGAAAGGATTTTTTTTTAAAAAAAATTTTATTTATTTATTTATGTGTGTGTGTGTGGCCAGCTCAGCCCACCAGGGGCGGGGCTGGCTGGCATGGGGTGCTGGGGGATTGAACCGTGGTCCCGCTGCTTTGCCAAACTTGTTCTAAATAGGTGCTTTAGACCACTGAGCCATCTCACCAGCCCAATTTATCCAATCTTCTAATCTATCCACAACAGCAGGAACAGTTACTGATGTTGCCAATTTTGTAAATTTATTACTGTAATAATTGTAGCTAACAATAAATTTATAATACAACTCCCAATGACTTAGAATAAAAGATTTAAATCTAAAATCAAAACTGTTTCTCCCACTCATTTTACTTGATATAACAAAATTACCTGTAAATAAAATAAATGCAATACAAAACAGGAAAGCAGTTACTCTGTGGCATTTTATTACCACAAAACAAAACAAAACAAAACAAAACCACCTCTGAAATTATTCGGGTGTTAGAAAAATCTTCCTATTCTAAAAAGTATTATTTTTTAAAAAAATTGTAGACTATAGGAAAAATACATCTTGATCTGATAAATTTTCTAGAATTTATGTATGATGCAACTCTAGAAATTGTAGCTAATATGGTGATTTTAAAAATCCATAGACAAACTACCTTGTTAAGACAAGAAATGATATGACTGAGGTCAATCCAAGGAGCACCCGCTTCTGTCACTTGATGAAAAAGATGATCCCTAAAGAGTTTCAACAGGTAACGGTCTCCAGTCTCTGACCAAGTAGGATCCTTTTGAAACCTGGGGAAAGTTAATATTTTATCTCAGTAACACATGCTGTATGCCATAGGGCCATGCTTATTTTTCTGATTTAAGACAATTTTAATTTCTTCCAACTAATAAGATATTAAACAGTCCTTTTTGGTAGTGTTAAAAAATCTTTCTGAACACAGAACTACATAAATTTCAGTTTCAAGTCTCAATTCTCAGGGGCAATCTCCCTTTAAGCAATTTTTTTTTTTTTTTAATTTTTAGTCCCTACTGTTTGGATAAAATAGGAATGAAAGAAAAAGTCTACGGATAGCTTTAAACTGAGATTTTAAGAGAATGCTTTGTTCTCCTCCTATCCTGTAGGTTATAAAGATGGTCAGATAAGTTTTCTTCACCAATAACCATAAAATTAAAAAAACTATTTAAAAAAAAAAAAAAAGACTCAGGCAAGCTGCAAAACATTTGAGAATCAGATGATCCCTATTAGTTTTCAGTAACCTTAGGAACATACAATCTGGTGGATAAACATGATACTGAAATTATCAAAGAAAGGGGTAACCATATAGACAGACAAGAAAGGTTTTCAGAGGAAGCAGGAACTGCTCTTCCCAGAACAAGGATACTCCTTAACATTTTAACAATGAGTATTTGCAAAGGAAATTATGGAACAGTAAGTAAGTGTACAAAAGACCTGTGTGTCTGGATGGGGTCAGAAAAGAAAATGTATTGGGGCTGGGGAGATGGCTTAGTGGAATAAGCGCTTCCCTGGCAAGCGTAAGGGCCTGAGTTCAATCCCTGTTTCTGCAAAAAAAAGTATGAGGAAGGAGAGGGTGAGGAGAAAGAGTAAGAAGGAGCCAGAGAGAAGGAAAAGGAGAGGAAGAAAAAAAATGAAGGAAGCTAAGAGATTCAAAGTACAAAAGTGCAACAGCAGGGACCACACTTAGGTCATCAAAACAATCTCAGAACAATGGGAAAGACCAAGACTGTCACGCAGCTTTTAACATAATCACAACCTTCACAAGGGTCATTATGGACCTCTAATTAAAATGCAGTTTAAACTTTTCCAATTGTCTTTGCTTCTTTTCAACAGCCCATCAAAATATCAGGAAATGTCTAAAAAAGGCTAAAAACCTAAGAACAAAGGGATCAGATGAAGCAATAGTAATATAAATATTTCTTAAATAAATCTGTACCAATCTGGAAGGTGCAAGATAGGTTAAAGGGATGACTTAAGAGAACTGACAAAACTGAATCCCTAATACTGTAATCGGTGCAAGGAGCAGGGAAGAGGAAAACTTTCAGAGGCAAACTGCATAGGTGAGGTGCACGACCTGACATCACGAGGAACCACTGCAGGGGCAGGTATGGACTAAGGCTGAAATCAGCAGAACTGAAATCAAGGTTCTACAGAAAGCAAATAGACCACCCTTCTCTCAGGGATTTCATTAAAATTGACACTAAGGAGTAGTAAGTGAAACACTTTAATAAAAGCCTTCCCTCTGGCTGGTTCCCAAACTGTGGTTGTCAGGTCTGTATCACAGACAGTAGGTTAGAAGATTCTGCTCAAGAATAATGATGATATTTGGGACCCTATTAGAAAATGAAAACCATACATAATAACAATGTTATCCTATCCTATCCACAGAAAAGCTCAATGTTCTACAATCGCCACCCCACACAGTGCTTCCTCGTTACTTTTTTATTACATTTTAAATAACAATGAATGTACAAAATAGGATAGATATATAGCTACTTTCTCTGAATTCAATGAGAAGAAAGATTTCTACTAATAGTATTTGGACAAGATATCATGTCTGCATCTTGTACTATGAATAACCACTACAAAGACAACAATATGCAATGTATTAATTATTGAAACCATCCTCCTAATTGGTTTTGAAACTATCTCACTGCTATTTGTTTCTCAATAAAATTAATTTTAAAAAAAGCAATACATGGCCAAGAGTCCAAATCTTTTGAAAAGAGAATGAAACAAAGCAAAATAAATTGTTTCCTATGAGATACTGAACAGAAGAGGAAAAAAAAAAACCAACGCCCACCATAATCACCACCAAACCTCTCTAACTTGACAGCTTCAGAAATGGCAAGATAAATACTTAAAGAACAGAAAAATTCTTGAAAATTAAAAATATAGCAGAAAATTTAAAACTCAAAGGATCAGTAAAATCTTTAGTATTTTTTTCTTTTTTTTTTTTTTTTTTTTTTTTTTTTTGTCTTTTTTGCTGGTGCAGCCCACTCTTGATGGTGGAGCTGGCACAGAATGTGGTGCCAGGGATTGAACTGTGATCCCCCGAGCCTGCCTAAGCAGGCACTTTAGACAGCTGAGCTATCTTGCCAACCCAAAATCTTTAAGTTTAAAAGCAATTAAAACTGAGATAATGCCCAGAATGTGGAATAAATGCATTAAGAAGTAGAAAATAAGTACACTACTAGAAAAAAAAAAAAAAATCACAAAAATTTAACATCTGAGCAATGAGAATTCCAGAAAAATGAAAAGAATACTTATTAAATAAATAGTAGAGATCATTCCCCAGAACTAAAGAATGTAAGATGTGAAAATTATAGGGACCTGCCTATAGAAGATGCATCATTTTGAATCTAAAACCCACACCAAGGCACATCATTTTAACTTCAGAAAATCACTAACAAAAGACCCTAAAGCTTGGGCAATGAGAAGGGTTTGGGAAAAAATGGCTTTGAATCTGGCTAGAAGTTAAAAAGAAACAATGAAACAAAGCTTCAAATTCTAAGCAAAACTATGATTACTAGCTAGCAAAATTACCCATGAGAAATTAAGTCTAAAAATATGAAAAGAAACTTTAAGCATCATTATTCAGATGGTAAGATGCAGCCCTGAAAAACCTAAGATAATCTACAACTGAAAATGATGCACTCTATAAGATACCAAGATACAAAGTGTCAGAGAAATCAATTTTTAAATACACTCATAACAAGTAGCAAAAAATCAGAACAGTAGAAAAACAAGTATCTAACTTTTATTAGTCAGCCTACTGTAACTATACAAACAACATACAATGAAATGAAAGACAGAAAATGACGGTGTTAGATTTTTAAAATTTCCATCATTGTGACTGTTACAATGGAAGTGCTGCTTCAATACTTGGGGAAAAGCTAGACTAATAAACAGTTTTTGGACTAATAAGTGGTTGTCTGGGGAAAAAAAATGCTGGATTCATACTTAATACCATATAGTATTTCTGAATATATACACAAGAAATGAAAACAGAAACAATCCAGAAGAAACTGTAATTGCTTCATAATCTTGGGAGTGAAAATATCTTCTTATGTATGATTCAAAAACACAGAAGCACAAAAGAACTATGATCTATTATAGATATTTTTATATATCTTATAGATCTATCTGAATAGGAAAAGAGTCAAAAGAAAAACAACCAGTTTAAAAAAGAAATTGCCACAGTAAAATTTTAGTTCCGTCTACTGACAAGAAAAACAAGCAATGAAATTTTCAAAAAAAGTAATGAAACCGAAAATAAAAATGGACAAAGAATATGAACAGACAAACGGAAATAAAAATGGATCAAAAAGAAAAGATACTCAAATAAATACTTTAAGAATAGATTCAAAAGCAAATTGCAGGGCTGGGGAGATGGCTCAGTAGGATAAGCACTTGACTGGCAAACGCAAGGATCTGAGTTCAATCCCCAGTTCGCAAAAAAAAAAAAAAGCAAATTGCACTGAAATTTAATTTCCCACCTATTAAAATAAAACTTCAAAAAGTTGGGCCAAACATTATACAAACAAAAACTTATGCATAATTTGGTCTTTATAGTGCTATTTGTACTAGCAAAACATTGAAAACAACCTATGCTCATCCACAAGGACCTGAGGGAATAATCTGTATCAATAGGACAGACTATTACCTGGCTGCGAAGTGTGAGGAAACAATGCAGAGCACTGACTTCAGGCCATGGTCTAGATTTGAATACCAACTGATCCTTAGTAATTATGTGATAGTGGACAATTTATTTAACCTGTCAAGGCCCCAATTTCTCTATTATGTGGGGCTAAAAACAGAACCTCTATCAGAGGACTATTTAAGGATCAAGTCAGGTCACATTCATAGGCTTGACATATTCTTAACACAGATATCCAAAACATACTGTTTTGAGCAAAAAGTAATATACACAACACTGTGTAAGGTGTGGAATTTTTATAAACTTAAGAACAATATATAAAATAAAGGAAAAGTGAGAAATGGGAGGAAGGAAAGAAAGTTATATATGTATCTCTGAAAGTTAGACAAAAGAAACTAAATTTAATAGGAACAACTGGGTAGACTGGGAATATCAGGTATGAGATGAGATATTCTATGATTTTTAAAATATATAACTAATTTAAAAATTTAGGAATTTTCTGAAATATGCAATTATATCATTGATACTGTGTGAGAGATACTTTTTGACTCATAAGGATCCAAAAAACCATTCACAGGAAACTAGAAGAAAGATGTGCTTCATTAAATTAAAAGAATAACTCAAGGGAAAAAGAAACAACGTAATCAACACAAGAGAGCTAAGGAGAATCCCAGGAGAGCGTAGGGCCACTCCAGACCTGAAGTGTGAATGTGGGCCAGTCTGAAGTACAGCTGATCCAAGTGGGAATAGGAGGGTAGAGACTCCTGAGGAATTTACCAGGGGAATGCAAAAAGAACTGACAGGTTAGCTACTTTTAAAACGTGTCTTATAACTCTGGCAAAGTTTGCAATGAACTGGTGAAAAATACTTTTTCATTTTAGTTTTGTAAGGGAATAACCAACTGTAAGGAAATAATGCTCTCCCCCCCAAAAAAAATACAGAAAAAGCAAATATAATTGTGTCTTACTGTATGATACAGTTATGAACAGTGTTTACCTAGTCCTACAATATCAACAAAGAATACAGATTTCACTCAATATTTATGGGTTCAGTGGTACAATGTGAGAGAATATGTGTTATGCGTGCTAAGGAAAGGGGTAAGTCATTAGCTAAATTAAATATTGAAAAAAAATCAAGAACAGTGTAAGTATACATTTTAAAATGCAAAGTTAAATGCCAGAAGAAACAGTATAAAGTTTCTTCAATAAAATGGTATAACAGAGATAATATCCTTGGAATTCAAGAAAATTATTAGGAAAAGCCATAATTAAGTCTCTTGATTTTGGAAAAAAGGCAAGTTGATTCGAATTTCATGGCAGAAAACAAAAATTCCACAAGCAATGCAGTACCTCCTATAGATGAAATGATCCTGAAATGCAAGTTATTATAGTCACAATAGCTGCAATTCTGTTGTCTTTACCAGCTATGTAGTACAAATAACAACTCCGCCTATGAAGAGATGGTTAACTTTTAACTTACAAACATGCAGAACCAAGTGACAACAATGTAAAATGATGCTTTCTAATGTTACCAAAATGACACTATGAAAATTGTATTTTAATAGAAAATAAGAGGCATGTAACAACTACACATTTCTAAAGTCTCTAAACTGACCAAGGTAAACTGATCTGACCAGGTTTCAAAGGAGACAGGGTATTAGCTACAAAATGTTCCTCATTTGCAAACCACAGTAGACATTTCTAACATCATGCAATTTCCGTATTTGCCTGTGTGTAAAATTTCTCAGGTCAGCTATATCAAGGCTGGGGTGAGGAAACAATACTCTAAACAATCTGGGAATCAAATAAAAATCTTTCTCTTTTTCCAAATAAAATTAGCAAGAATAGGGACTACTTATTCTCATTATTCAAAATAATGCCCTTGATTAAAATATGTTGTAAAATACTGTAAATCCTTACTCCGGCCTCTCATTGATTGTTCCCAATTTTGCTAGGAGCCTAAACAGTCTTCCATTTTGAACCTCCTATAAAACATTTTAAAAAGAAAAAGGATGTTAATGCTAGAACTATATAAATATAAAAACTAATGGTTACAAAAACTAGTATCAGCACCAATTATTATCTTTAAGAAACACATCAAACATCCACGTTTCAATTATGCTTTAAAATACAGTATGTCCATTAATTTAACAGTAGTACTCTAGGTTACACAGTCTATCATTTTTAGGAATTATTAAAGCAACACAAAAATTCAAGGTTTTTGTCATGACTATAGCAAAGTCATGAATGAAAACAAGAAAACAATACCCAGAGGACATGAGAAATTAAATTATTAAATATTTAGTTTGGGCAGAAATATCTACAATCTTAGCAAATTAGCCATAATATTCAGTCCAATAATTACTTTTACACCTATTTGTACACATGGATATTAAAAGCAAGTATGCTCTATTAACCTCTTTCTTTACCTTTGCAAGGTCTTCTTCAATGACATCATTTCTCATTTGAGCAGCATCCAATTGAGTATAAAATCGAGCACCGATCATGGGCATGATGTCATTTACACTTCGCATCCTATTTTGGTCAGTCAATAAATACCTAACCAAGACAAAAAAAAAAAAGAAAGAAAGAAATCACTTGAATGCCCAAAATGCAATTAAAAAATAAAATAGTAATAACCCACAAACACATAACTACTGCTGCCATCATCATCTAGTGTATACAATTTGAAAACACGTTTTTCATTTAAGACCAATTCAACTTTTGAAGTTTAAGTATCATTTCTCTTCACTGAAAAATTTTAAGAGATAATAGAGAAATATGTCTCTTTCTAACTTTTCACTAATGTGAGCAGAAGAGGATTACACTTACCCATTTCTATTCTCAAATCCCTCTGTATGGTACTGCTAGGTGAAAGGATTATTATGGAGGGTTTTTTGTACTGGGGATCGAACTCAGGACCTTGTGCTTACCAGCAGGAGTTTATGCCACTGAGCTACCTCCCTTGCCCATGTTACAGTTTTTTGAGAATGAAGTACTGGGTAGCTTTTCCTACTGCTCTTCAAAAATAAATTTTTGATGTCATTTTTGAGATAGGATCTCACTATGTTGCCCTGATCTTAAACATGTGGGCTCAAGTGATCACCCTACCCTAGCCTCACAGTACCTGGGAATACAGGCACACACAACTATGCTGGCAAGAGAGAATTTTTACTAAAACTAGAATGAGTCTTCAAGTAGGCTAAATAAATGAGCCCCAGCCTTTTAGGATGCTACCTTCTGTTCTGCTACGTTATCTATCAATTGTCATCATAGATTCGTATTTCTGAGAAATCTTTACATATTAACACACATCAGAAGAGACCAGATCAATTTCAAGAGCTGTTAGAACATAACAATCTTTGGTCACGTGTTTCTGTGCAACCTATAAATAAGCCATTCTCTGACCTCCACTAAAGCAGATGTCTACTTTTTACTTTTCTGCTTGACTTCTGTCTTCATAGGACCTACCACTCCCTGAAAATATCTTACTTGCTTATATGGTTATTAACTCTTTTTTCCTATTAGGGTGGAAGCTTCCAACACACGGAAATTTTATTTATCTTTTTTAATTTTGGTATGAAGTAGTCATCTTTTTGTTGAACAGGTGAATGATTATACCAGTGCAAAACATCTGTCTCAGCTACTCATCTATAACTACTGAAATATTTATATTCAGCTAATTTTAATAAAAGTTATTATACGCTATTGGACTTTGATAAATTACTTTACCTCTATTTCTCAGTTTTGTAGTCTCCAAGATAGGGCTAATAATGGTATCTAACTT
Organism: Octodon degus; assembly: GCF_000260255.1. NCBI lineage: Eukaryota > Metazoa > Chordata > Mammalia > Rodentia > Octodontidae > Octodon > Octodon degus. Next base: position 5,399,732 of record NW_004524614.1, on the reverse strand, counting down.
ATAGAGTAACTGGAAGAAATAAGTATATTAATTCATGTTAAGCAGTTCAAAAACATCTGATACATGCTTGATTGCTCCATAAAGTTTAATTCACAACTATATTGAAGTATGATCTTATTTATTTAATTAAAGAAAATTCCAAACATTTATAAATGTTTCCAAACATTTATAAATGTAGCCAGAAGAGAATGAATCCCCATGTATGATCACACAGTTTCCATAATTATTAACATACAACCAATACGTTATATTTATATCCTCTATTCACATTTTTTAAAAAAGGAAAATCTAGATTATAATCTGAAATTATTTGAAATATCCTAGGTGTTGCAAACTAAGGCTAAGGACCACCACTGTGTTCGTATGTAAAACATGTTTTCATTTAGAAAATAAACCATCTTATTTGGTTATTAATAGAATTCAAGCAACCACTGGCTTCCAAAGCTCTGTCATAGCAGGACACTTAGGCCACTTGTAACAAAGAAACCATGGGTAGTACCTCCATCCTCCATTCCTCAATTCCACACCCCAGGGCTGGTCCAAAAAGAAACTGAATAATCCAGGATACACAGAATGACCAGAAGGGACAACAGAAGGGTAAAATACACTGCTGGTTAGGAATGGTAAATTCTAATTGCTTCTAGAATAGAAAAAGTTTTAAAAGGGACTTCCTGTCATGTCTTCTCTAGAGTAATTTACAATAAAGGTCTTAGCTACTGACCCTCAGAAATCTCTCAGTATTAGATAAGTTTGAGCAAATGAGAAGTCCTCCTGTGGGGACAGATTACCAGTGAGTCTCTCGTAAGCCCAATTTAGTGCAAATCTATACTCTCTGGTGTCTTAAGAAATTTATGACAGCTTTCACTTTCTAGAGCCTCATGGCCCAGGGAAATCGCCTTGTGATGATGTAAACTATTCTGTGTACTAACCAGGATCTACCTGTAGCTTTTGAGCTCTTATTAATAAGACAAGTGTAACAGAAGAAATACATTTTTAATTTAATTTAAATTCAAAAGGGAATACACAACTAGAGGATATCAGTGCAACATTACAGGGTGCTCTTTGACCAGATGTTTAAACATTAATAACTAATTTAAGCACACTGGTTTATTAATTTATTCCAAGTAATATATTCTTAGCAATAAAAAATAAACTAAAAATTGTCAGTTTTTACTTGATTTTAAATAGTGAGAACTAAACAGTCACAGAAAGACTTCATATGCAAGTAAGCAAGAACCAAACATAAAACAAGCTGTTTCTTCCTCTCCTCATATGACTATTATGTAAGTTTTAATCATCTATTAAGAACTTACAAGATCAGATTCTTCAAGTCAGAAGAGTAGTTGATTGTCACTAATTCCATGGCTTTCTGTAAATTCTCTCTCTGTATTCCTGCCAAAGAGTTGCAAGCCAAAGCCAACACAACTTTTCCTAATGATATCAGGTCTGCTTGCTGACATGAAAGAATAAACACATATTTTAATTTATAGGCACCCATTTAATATACTGATAATATTGCCTAAATGGGAGGGGGAAAAGAAACAACAACCCATATCATTATAAATTAAGCTGCACGGCTTAAGGCAGGGTTCTCAGCATTGGCACTCCAAATCACCTGGCATCTATTAAAAAGATGATTTCTGAGCCTTTCCTTCATGGATTCGCCTTTAGAGAACACACCCAACATTTTTAAGCTATGCAGATAATGCTGCTGATGGTAGTTCTACGGGAACTTTGTTTTTGTACTTGGAATTGAAAAAGGACTTTGTACTTGCTAAGCAGGCACTGTGCCACTGAGCTATATCCCTGGCCTCCTAGGGAGACATCTTAAGAACCATGAATCAAAACTATAATGAGAAAGGGGAAAGGAAGGGAAAAGAAACATATGTGCAAGATAGTTAAGATAATTATATAGTTAGTTTCTCTTCGTTCATTGAAAAGAAAATTTTGCGCTACTACTTCTTTGGACAATCTTTCACATCCAAACTCTTCACTTTGTGCAAAAATGAATATAAAAGTACGCAACATATTAATTATTGTTACTTTCTCACTAGACTGTTTTGAAACTGTTTAACTGTTATTTTTATTTTTTTCTATTTAAAAAATAAACATAAAAGCAGGCTGATGCTAATTATGGGACTACTGATTTTATAAGGCTTTTTAAAATTTAAATAGAGCTAATTTCTTCCCTATTATATAACAAATTTAAGTTTATTGTACTCTGGGTTTTATTATGATCATTGCAATTAATATATATACTTTTTAAATTCTGCATGAGTCTTAGAATTTGTTATGAAGGGCCAGGGAGATGGCTCAGTAGAATAAGCGCTTCCCTGGCAAGCGCAAGGGCCTGATTTCAAACCCCGGTTCCGCAAAAAAAAGAATTTGTCATGAAGACTTAAAGAAAGTTATCCCATTACAAACATAAGCATTAAACTGGAGCACGATTGTTCACTAGACCATCAAAAAATGGTACAAACCTTAGTGAGATCTCATTTGTCTTTGTTTCCAAGTAGAACTACTTTTGCTTGTATTATAACAGATCTTAAGAGTTCCAGAATTGGCTTTTTCCTACTTTTTTTTTTTCCTTTTTAATGATTTACCCTTCTGAGGCTTTCTTTTTAAAAAGAAAGACAGTCAATTAAAGTAATAAGCTAAGCCCTTTAATCAACTATTCTAACTCCAGGAAACAAAATGATCACACTAAGAACCCCTGCTTCGTAGACAACCACCACACATAATATGCCTAAGAAAATGCAAAGCTCCAAATTAACAAAAAAAAAAAAAAATCATCTGAATTAATTTCTACCAAAGATTTTTATGTCCTCAAATGCTGAAATCAAATCTGAATTACTGAATACATGCCTGTTCACTGAGTAATGGTGTAGTATAAGAAATTTTCAACTCTAGTTGTATATTAAATATCAACTGACAAAAAAAAGTCACCTAGAGAACACCATCCTCATCCCAGAATGAGTGTTGTTATCCTGGGGTAAGGGCTAGGTATGCGTTTCAAAGCATCAACAAGAAATTCTCAGGGCCAGGGAGATAGCTCAGTAGAATAAGCACTTCCCTGGCAAGCGCAAGAGGCTGAGTTCAATTCCTGGTTGCGCAAGAAAGAAAGAAAGAAATTCTCATATATAGCCAGGGTTTAGAACCACAAGGATAGTGGACTGTCTCTAACTGGTATATTTAGAAAGTCAGGTCTTTTAAGATAATCTGATTATTTTAGCATTAGGTGACTGACCTTAACAACATTCTACCAAAACAATAATGAATCAGAGGAAGTTAAATTACAAAATTACTAAAACAACAATTTAAGAGTTCAACTTTAAAATATATATTTAAAACTAGCATTTGTAGAACACAGTGAATATGAGATCCTATAATACAGAGAAGAACCCAATAAATACACAAACTACTCTGAAGTCTATCAGAAGAAACGCAAGCAGAAGTGTCAGAATGAGGGCCCAAAAGGCAGAAGGGAAGGTGTGTATGAGAGGCACTGTCTCCACTACCCTCAGAGCCACTGTGGGAGGGTGCTGTGGTGCACCCTGAAGCGTCCCTTCAGCCATCCTGAAGGGTCCAGTGAAACTTTCCAGGTTATATTAATAAAATTACACAACTTTTTTTTTTTTTTTTTTTTT
>NW_004524614.1:5325822-5395985 GCF_000260255.1 Octodon degus | reverse complement strand
TTTTTTTTTTTTTTTTTGGCGGAACCGGGGATTGAACTCAGGCCCTTGCGCTTGCCAGGGAAGCGCTTATTCCACTGAGCCATCTCCCCAGCCCCATAAATTACACAACTTTTGGCCAAGAGAAATCAAGAGGAAATATGCAAGCTAACTGTAAATTTCTACAGGTGTTCTAATCCAATGTATTCAGCAAAGCAAACTGAAGGTGATTAGACTATTTATCAAGTATCTTAGAAGCAGGAACCACACAGTTTCCCACACTTTAAACAGGAGACACTTTCAATTTCGCTCCACCTTGAACAGATGCTGGACAAAGCCTCCATCCTAGAACATGCCATTATTTCTGGTATGTGACAGGAAAACAAAGGTCCAAGGTAGCTGAAGAACTAAGTGGATTTTAAAAATGACATCTATTTTTAGTGTACCTTACAGATTATCTTTCTAAAGCTAACCTGAGATAGAAACATCCATTTTTAGAAATAAAGTATATTTCATATAACATATAATCCAAATTAGATTAAAATATTTTTAACATCAAAAAGCTAAGTAATCCTCTTCTCCTTATTTCTCAGCTAAATAATTTTCCATCTGATAGTCGGCTTCCTACCTCCATCTTGTTTTCAACACACACGTTGAATTCAGTTTTTCCCTATGCCTTTACTTAATGCCCATCTTACTGAAAGTCTCTATTCCTATGTCTGAAACAGATTATGAAAAATAGACTATAAGAAACTGCACAACTTTCTCATGTATGTTCCTTGTAAAATTGCACTCTCCCTTTTGGGATTGGCTTTAATTCTCTCCTATACTTTACTATAAATAAACTGTATAAAAATCTTCCACACATAGCAAAAAGAAAAAGTCCAATATATTCTTTACTGCTGAAAAATAAAGAGTGAAGATAAAAAAGTCAAGACTGAAAATTGACTATTTATGAAGGTAGTTCCTGACTTACAAAATCAACTGTCATAATGCTTAAACAGAGTCTCGTTTTACAAAGTAACTATACAATCTGTAAAATAACTGAACTACAGTATTGTACATTTATAAACAAAAATTAGAAATACTGTTCTGACACAAAAACAAAGTCAAATTAGCCTCTGTGTGTGTGTGTGTGTGTGTGTGTGTGTGCGCGCGCGCGCATGTGCTTATGTATGTGTTTAGAGGGGGGTATGCTGGAAATTGAATGCAAGACCATGTGCATGCCTGGCAAGTACTCTACCCCTAAGCTCCATCCGCAGCCCATATCAGTGATTTCAAATGAAAAAGCCTACTATGAAAAGAATGTAGAAATAACAAGGCATATTTTGCTTTGTTTTTAAATGTGGACAGGGGTTTTCTAAATTCTTAGAATAGAACTTGATGGTATTAGTTCTAAATCAATTCTAATATCCTTCCAAAATTTTAACATGTTCTTGGATACAGGAAGAATACTACTTTTTAATAACCAATAATCAGTCACTTTTGCAAACATTAAGATAATGAAAACTTAATCAGGGACAATTAATTATACATTAAGTATAAGAAGAAAGCTGACAAAAAACACCACCTTGATAAGAAAGAAGGAGCAAATTGTCTTAGGCAGAAGAAAGCTGCTACTGCTGAAGAAAAGTTAGAGTTCTTCCCTGTATTGCTTACTGGATGCTGCTATCAACCATGACAGCTGGCTGCCGTAGGGGTTGGGTGAGGTAGGTCTGGCAGAAAGGAAGCCAGTGAGTGCCCACAATTCTTTGGACTGCACTGCCTGTTGTTCACTAGCAAGAGATGTACACGTGAAATGGAATAAATACTTTCTTAGATTCTGTTTCTTATTGTCACTTCCATCTTGTTCTGATATTTCATCTTAAGGCAAAAGCAACTGTTCTTAATATTTCTTTATAGAGATCAGGGAATTGAATGTGCTAGGTAAGCAGTCACCCGTGAGCTAAACCCAGTTCGAGGGTGTCATTCTGCTGTACTTATGCTATAAATAAGAAAATAAGAAATACCAAAATAGCTAAGAACATCATAAGGCCTAACAAGCATTACTAGAATACAATTAGACAATAACAAAATTCTAATCATATGCAAGAAGAGAGTGACAGATGTGAACTAAACAACAACAAAAAAGACTTAAAAAATGATAAATTTAATAATCCTTTCAAAGCATCTCTAAAATTTTGATTGGCAGTGGGACAAGTGTTCAAAAAAAATGCCTAAAAAAGTGAAAATTAATGTCACTTAATATAATCCAGTCAGCTGACTAGTGAATGTTTCCATCTACTCTGAGAACAAATTTCCTAATGATATGGACGCACTTCCATGTTGAACAAACAGCTGGAGTCTCAGACACTGCCATTAATTTTGTGCATTCCTACCTATAAGGTCTTTTATACTATCATTTCCTTACAATTAAGAAACACATGTTCAAACTTTGCATACAAGAATAAGTTAAAAACTATATGTATCACATGACTAACTTTAAACAAAAAGTTATCTTTTTAATTATAAGTAAAGCATCCATGTTAATTCTTACCTGATACTGTGCCATTAATGCCAATGGATTATTATTTTGACTGTTATCAAATGTTAAAACATCAAAAACTCCAACACAATTTACTCGCAACCTTCAAGGATCACAGAATTTAAAAATAAATTAGAATAATTTTTATTATATATTAATGGATATTTAGTATTTCCTCTAATATCTGGACAATCTCAGAAGACTAGGTACTGTAACTTTCATGCCTCTTCCTCCTCCCATATAATGGCTACCAAATATTTCAGAGAAAGGAAATTAAAGCCCAGGGATAAACAAAGATTATGTTTCTGATTCTAAAAATCAGTAACTGATCACCTTTTTTTTTTTTATTAACACCTTAGTTTCTTTTTTAAAATATCTCCAAACTGTTTATTAGTTATTCAATAAAGAAAACTAGTTTCCTAATACCTGCTAAGATGTACCAGGCACTTCTGCACACTTCATACGTATTAACATATTGAAATCTCTCAATGAATTTGTGAGACAGGTAGTTTAAAAATAAGGAAAATGGAATTACTAGTAATGGTCTAATAGAAATACTGAAACACAGAAACATTAAGTAACTTGTTCAAAGTCATACAGGTTAACAGAGCCAGTAAATGGATTCAGGGAACCTGGCATTAGATCTACACCCCCGGATACACACCAGTACTAGTGGCATTCTACATTCTCTACCCTTTGATTATTTATTTATATTCAACAAGGTCTCACTAAGTTAGCAAGACTTCTCAAACTCATGATCCTCCTGTCACAGCCTCCAGAGTTGTTGGTACTAAAGTCACTGTATCTAGCCAGAGCTTTAGTTCTTTACGTTATGCTGCCAAAAACAATTTTCAAAAACCTGGCAACTCAAACTCAGGTGAAGTCAAGCTCTGTGTTGCTTAACTGTACTGGAGGTCCTCAAAGCAGAGAACCAACCAGCAGTCAGAGTAACTCTGAGGAATACAGGACCTGCAGACACCCAGCCCATTGTAAGCACCAGTAGGAATCCTGGGGTGGAGTCTATAACTGACACTTTTCAGTTGAGCCTCAAGGAATTCTGGCTCACATGATCTGATTCTAGATTTTTTAAAAAAAGTTGTACTGATTACTTGTTCTCCACTCTCCTAATCTATATGCCTTTTGAACCTTATCAAGATTTTTGGTTAATAACCATTAAATAAGGGCTGGGGAGAAAGCTCAGTAGAATAAGCACTTGCCTGGCAAGTGCAAGGTCCTGAGTTCATTCACTGGTGGGGGAGGCATTAAATAAGAATTCAACACTTTATCTCCAGCATCACATGCTATGCTAGCCCTACCCCAGGGCCTGATGAACTAGACCAAACTTGGCAGTGCATGCTGGTAATCCCTGCTCTGGGGAGACTGAAAACAGGAGGATCACCATGAGTCCCAGCTGTGTAGTGAGACCCTGTACTAAATAATTAAAAAAAAAAAAAAAAAAAAGAATTCAACATTTTGAAAAACCTTACAAATGAATTTAAAATTCACAGCAATTCTTATGGATGAAATGTTCAAAAAGGTATCATTAAAGTAAATCATTATATTTACTTGCTGCCACTACAGTTAAAAAATATGAAAAATGCTAATAACCTTGTTTTCCCAGTTATCAGAATTTTTGTTGGGTCCATAACTCGACATGCCAAACCTGCTGTATGAATGGTACGCAATGCAGAACTCAGTTGGACAATGTATGCCCAAATGAGAGATTCTGGCAATAATCCAGCATGCTGCCTGGGTAATGGTCCATCATGTTGACCTATAAAGCAAATAAATCAAGAAGTAACATTTTTTTTTTAAATGAGCAGAATATTTTTATTGAGAGAAAGAAAGCTCCTGTCCTGAGAGAGGGACAGGAGGGGGGTCCCAAGTGGGTGGGTAGTTCCCCCTCAGTAACATCTTTATATAAATATAAAACTAAAAGTTTAAAATATCCAATCCAAATTTAGCAATGACAACAAAATTCATGTATATTAACAGCACAGTATGTCAAAATATCTATGTGTTAATAAGGAAAAAAAAATACTGGTGTACAATTTAGGTTTGTTGTATTAGAATTTAATAGGGAATCCCAAAGGATCTTATGACTGAGATTATACCTTCTACTGGCAGCAGCAGAACCCTCACTAAATATTCTTTTTTGTGACCATATACTTTAGTTATAAAACAATAAAAAAATTAAAGAACTGTTAGCAAAAAAAAATTTTTTAAGCCAAATTTTTTGTTAAAAACAGGAAATTTAGATTGTTACTTTATTTAAAATGTAGGTAATCCTACAGTACGTTACTATTCAGGCTTTTTGGTTGTTCACTCTGTGCCTAAAGGAAAATAAAGAAGTTTCTTTCTTTCTTTTTTTTTTTTTTTTTTGGTGGTACCAGGGATCAAACTTAGGACCTTGCTTGTACTTGCCAGGCAAACACTTATTTCACTGAGCTATCTTTCTGGCCCCCTAAAGAAGTTTTCTAATACTACTTACTTTACATTGCATATTTTCTTACTCCACTCAACCTCTTCTACCCAGATATGTCAGGATGATACCCAAATTTACATAAACATAAATGCAAAATATATTTTGATCTACTGTGATCAAAAAGTAGTAACTTTTACCTAATAATTATTATAAGTGTTTCTGGTAACAGTTTCTGGGTCAATGTTAACACTTAAAAAGTAGATGTTCTGAACTTAATGTAGATTTTGTAATTACTAAAAGTAACAGTTAATAGCCCATGCCTGTAATCCCAGCACTCAGGAGGTCCAGGCAGGAAGACTGTTGCAAGTTTGAGACCAGTCTGGGCTACAAAGTAGCTCATGGCCAGTCTGAACTGGATAGCCAGACGCTGTCTCAGAAAGACCAAAAAAAAAAAAAAAAAGTAATGGTTAAATAAGTATGATGATACAAAAATTATAGCATGGAATAAAATTTTAATAAGAAGCACATACAAGATTTTAAAAACTTTTATCTCTTGATTTGGACAAAAGTAAAGATATTCTACAAAATAAATTTAGGTGATTCAGAAAGCAGTTCTAGTCATATATACCAAAACAATGTCGAAGATAATTGAAGAGTTAGGAACTTAGGTTACAACTCCGTGGGAGAGCAGGGGGTTAGTATGCACAAAAGTATGAGTTCAATCCCCAGCACCAAAAAGACAAAAAAATGTTTATACAAATATTTAACCAGTATCTAATGTGATAAGAGGGAAAATAGAGAATTGATAGCAAACACATGGTACTTACTTTATGCCAGATATAATTCTAACTGTTTAATTCACTTCAACTACTTTTAAACCTTTTATCAATCCCTGTGTCAGATCATATTATTCCCATTTTCTAAAATTAGTATATTTCTTATAATATATTTTAGTTTGTATTAAAATGAACTATATGGTATAAGAAAACATTTTCTATACATGACTGGAATGTCAGGCAAGCTATAATCATTCAGACAATATTTGAAAAAGGTTTAATTCAAATAATATTTTAGGTGCTGGGGAGATAGCTCAGTGGTCTAAGTACCTGCCTGGCAAGGGCAAGGACCCAAGTTTGATTCCTGGTACCACATGCCATGCTGGCCCCAGAATCCCAGGTGCATCATGCAGGCTACCAACATTGGGTGTAATGGTGCTTGTCTGCAATTCCAGCACTGGGGAAGCTGAGACAGGAGGATTACTACAAGTCTGAGCTGCATAGCAAGACCCTGTACCAAATGAATGAATGAATGAATGAATGAATGAATGAATGAATGCATAAATGAATGACTGTTTTAAAAATTATTTTAAATAGGGCCAGCGAGATAGCTTCCAGCCCTGGTCCCATATGCCAAGCTGGCCCCGCCCCCAGGGTGTGCTGAACGCGGCTGAGTCCAAGTGTGGTGGTGCACCCCCTTAATCCCAGCCCTGGGGAGGCTGAAAACAGGAGGATCACTACGCGTCTGAGCTGCATAGTGAGACCCTATACCAAATGCATAAATGAAAAAAAAAATAATTATTCAAACAATACTCTAAATATCTGAAAATATTTGAAAAAAGATTAATTCCTATGGAAATGTGTTATTACATCAAATAATCAGTCAAAACCAAAAATAAAGTTAAGGTTTTTTTTTTTTAATGGAAAAAATAATCTACATAGGAGTGCTTCTAAATATGGAACTTCTAAATATATATTTAGAATATATATACTCTAAATATGGCTAGAATATATCTAGAATATATGGCAATGGCTAGATATATTCTGGTGTCACAACTGGGGTAGAAGGGCTTTGCTACTGGGATCTAGCAGGTAGAGGCTACAGTTAAATATTTATGAAATAATTATGTAGCAACAGTGTCAACCATGCTGAGGTTAAAAACCCAGCTATAAATTAAAACCAACAGTCATTTCACAGGTGTTATTACTAAAATAAACTTGAACAACAACTACAGTCAACTACAGGAAAAGTAATACCACATCCCCTTTGACAAAATCCTGCATGTGCCTATAAATGACATGGCAAAAGGAAAGAAGCGACCACATTACGTGACCAGATTTCAATGTGAAATAGGTCTGTAACCACAACTTTCTTCTTCAACTGTCAGAAGGAAGAAAGCAAAGTTACAAGTAAAGAGAAATGTACTTTTATCTGTGATTAGTCTTTATTCAAACGAGTGGCAATCTGAAAGTTTCTATAATAGGGATTTAAATATTGCCCCTCTTTTAATTTCTGTACATTATACATATTTAAGAAAATCTTTTAAAAGATTAATAACCATAGTAAAGACTACAATGAGTATATCTTGCTGCTAAACCAGAAAATGAAACTGTTCCCCAAAATACAAATCTTTCAAAATGGATTTACTTTCTCTCTGAAATAATTTACCCTTAGGTAAACATTTACTAGAATAAAATGAAAACATTTTGGTTCTTAGCATAATTTTAGTTGTAAGATATTTAAGTAAATATTAGAAACGCAAAAAAGTCCACTTGTTTAAAGTTCCTTCAAAATTTTATTTTGAAGACTGATTCCCTAAATATGGAATCCTACCTTTAAACAAAACAATGTCCTTAAATAATAACATAAATGATAGTATAGTTACATCGGTCTACAAATAAATCAAGTTATATTTAGAAAATATAAAAATGGAATATATTTATAATAAGATACAATATGATTATGAAATGATAAAAATGAAACAATGCTAAAGGAGGCAAAAACAAAACAAGACTTCTGCTTTTTTTTTTTTTTTTTTTTTTTTTGGCGGAACTGGTGATTGTCAGACCCTCGCGCTTATCAGGGAAGCGCTTATTCTATTGAGCCATCTCCCCGGCCCCTTTGCTTTGTACTTTAAAGCCACAAATATTATTCTTTTTAATGGATGCATTTTATAAATCATCTTTATTCAGAAAGCATTATACTTTAAAAATTTTTAGAAAAGGAAGGTTTAACACATTTTCCATATATTTTAAATGTCAGATACATGTCTTTCAAACTATTTAAACTTCAGTAAGTAAACACACTATTTTCTAACATTTTGCAGATTAACTTCACTTCTTTGAAATCTTTCTTTTGAAAAGGCAATAGAATCAGGTATCAGAATGGCTGAGTGGTAAAGGTGCTGGACTTAGAAAACAATAGAAGCCTTAAAATGAATCCCTGTTAGGGCAGAGTTGCATGTGTTTGAATTAAAAACTATTTTTCCATAGAACAAAAGCATTTATCAAAGTATCTTTTTCTTACCCCATTTTCTTTTTGTGAAGTAGGCATCCGCATTAGGGTCATTAAAGTGTCTACTCATCATAGTTTCTCCTCCAGCATGGAAATCATATGCAAACACAAGTGCTTCAAATAAAACACAAGCAATCATTATTGAAGCCTCACTTCAAATAAGGTAGCTCAGCATTAGTAAGACAAATTATAGCATAAGTTACTCACAAGGCTCTGCAAATGCTTTAGTGGTAAATACTTCACGCAGGGTTACAATATTTGAGTGCTGAATTTTTTTCCACATATCAACCAACACCATACACTTTGTGTTAACAAGACGAAAACCTGAAAAAGAACATTTTTCCACTATAAAAAACTCTAAATGACATCTCCTATGGTATTCTATCAGAAATGCAGAGAAAATCCTGTTAATATATTGCTTATAAGGTATTCATTTCCAAATGAAAAATCTTTTAATTGATATGTTAATGAAGCATTCAGGAAAGTTTAAATAATCTTAACCTCAATAACATAATCATAAAAAAATTATCTTCCTTACCATGTATCCTCCGAAGGCAATATGGCAGGTCATCTTTGCTATTTACAGCTTTGTAGCAAGATGTAATGTATCCAAAATTACTTGACTTCTGTATACGGTTAGGGGGTGGCAGTGGTTCTAGAGGGAATAGGCTATGGTAGCTATCAACTTCTGTAGGGACTGCTAGAATAATTCATAGGAAGACAACTTTCAGTTACAGGTATTCATAAATGAAAGTAATAAAGCAAAGATCAAATCAACCACAAACCAATCATATATCAAAACTTCTTAGAATAGTGTTGACATAATGATTCTATGCCTCAATATCAATAAAAATAGGCACTGTAAAACAAAAACAACTGAAGTCTATAACCTAAACTGTATTTCCTATTTATTCAACACAATATACTTTTTTGTTGTTTCTCAGAAATAACTAACACAGCTGGGGATAAAGCCCAGTGGCCCAGTGACTGCCTGACAAGCATAAAGTCCTGAGTCTGATTTCTGGTTACCCCATTCCCCACCCCCGGCCAAAAAAAAGAAAAAATATTAGAAACTATGATAGTCACCATTTTCTTATTATGGTGATGAATAAACCAAGATAGTATCTTTAAACATTTAATTTCCCTAAAATATATTTAGATATGAATTTTTTTGTAGCATGAATTCCAAACAAATCACATTAAATTGGGTGTTGTTTTCATGTGTATATATCTATGCACATACCTAGCAACAAAACAACTGATACTGAAACACTTAAAAACCAATTTTTGGCTAAGTAAGTATAACTCAAGGAAATTTCCTCCCTCAAATAAGAGAGTTAATTAGTACTTACTGAAGTTCAATAATAATGAAAACACTGGTAGCAGAAATCCTAAGAACAGGGAACTGATTACCTATAGTTCTTAGTATACCCACTCAGGAGAAAACCATAGTTTTAAACCCTAGTAGAAACAAAAAGACTACTACTGTGACTTTCATGTACCTCAAAGAACAAAAAAGTATGTTTAAGCATATGGATTTGCTCATGACACACTGTTAAGACTCTAGAAGCAGGGCTGGGGAGATAGCTTAGTAGAATAAGCACTTCCCTGGCAAGTGCAAGGACGTGTGTTCAATCCCTGGTTCTACCAAGAAAACAAAACAAAACAAAAAAAAAAACTCTAGAAGATATATATCTATATATGGAGATGGAGACCACTATGAAGCAGCCCTGAGCAGGACTTATATTAACTGATGGGCTTTTCATGTTTATTTCTAATTCTGTATAAAACCTAGGCCACTTGCTTGGAAATGGGTGACTAGACTCATAGTAAGTAAACTTCCACGTCATTAATCCTTATTGAGGCCTGTAATGGCAGGTGAAGCCTAAAAGCCTCAGACAAGATGGCAGCCAAGGACACTTGGATCCAACCCCAACTAGATAAAGCCTGTAGCCTCAGGCACCTCACACCTGGGTGCATTAACTTAATAGTTTACTTGGAGAAGTCCTACAAAAATAGCTGTGCCCTTCTTAAGTACTTACTCCCTTCTTTTAGATAAATAAATAAAGTCCGCCCAGAGAGGATCTAGGTCTCAGCCCTGAGAAAAACAGGAATTTTGTGAGAGGGCTTTGATCCTCCTGGAGCCCTAAATCCATTTGCCTCTTTTTATTTAGCCTTTGCCATACATTTGTTTGGCAAATGTGATTATGGACCTGGTAAGTCTACAATAACTAGGATACTTATTATTAACCCAATACTGTATACTAGAGCTGGGCTAGAGATGTATATAGTTCAGTGGCAGAGTGCTGCTTTGCATGTGCAAGGCCCTGCACTTGACAGCCAGTGCTATGAAAGGGTTTAACACAAAAAGTATGCCATGGTTTCTCTATAAAACATAAGCAATTTGTAATAATTTTTTTTATTGCTCCTTACTGACTAAAGTAAGTATGTATCAATTTTACAAGCTAAAAGGACAAGCAGTTTTTAATGCGTCAAATACAGCAAGTTTTATCTTCCAGTTAGACATTTTCATTTTTTATCTTGAATTACTTAACAATGCTCATATTTTAAGTAAACAAAGACAAATCAATACGAAGCAAATAGTATATGCACAGAATGACCAACCAGAAGGGAATACAATGAAACTTTAACAATGGTAATTTTTGAATATGAACATTTGTTTAGGTAAAATTCCATTAAGAAAACTAATTCCAGAAGACAGGCTCAAACATTCTCACAATAATTCCATGAGATGAGATTACACATTTTATAAATAAGAAAAGCAGGAATTACATAGCTGAGAGAGTTAGGATGAGAGCCTAGGACCCTAAACTCTGCTGCCTCAGACTCTTAAATCACTGGATGGCATTTCAGGCAAACTTTAACAAGATAGACTGATTTAATGTCATTTTTGATGAAGCAGCACATTCTGCTAAAATAAAGCCAGTATAAGGGAAATACAAGCAAACATAACAGTTAACTTTTACCTATTTATAATTTTTCACTTGATTGATTCATGTAATATCTATAAAGAAACCAAAAGATGGATAAATTTTCTTTCCTGACTATTTCATATGAAAAGCATTAATTCAATAGGAGTAATAAATGAGAAACTTAAAGATATACTAAGCACAAATATATACTATGTACTAGAGAAGTCATATTAATGAAAAGGGGGTTCTCACCCTCAAGAATAGAAAAAATGAAAGTATGTAGATTTATATAAAACAACACAAGACAAATAGTTATTAAAAAAAATACAATTCACCATGGCACTAATTGGCAGAACCAGGTCAGGCCCTTGCACTTGCCAGGGAAGCACTTATTCTACTGAGCCTTCTTCCCAGCCCCTGCACTAATCCTTTAACTTTAGCATCCTTCAGAATCACCTAGAGGCTTGTTAAATAGTTTGTTGATTTCTAATCTGAAGTTTTTTGCATCAGCAGGCCTAAAGTGGAGTCAAAGAACTTGTAATTCTAACAAGTTCTTAAATTATAATGAAAATGAGGATGCCAGCAAGGGATCACGGTTTACAAAGCACTATCCTATGGATATAGATAAAGAAGCCAAAGATATAAGGAAAGATCTCATGAAAAAAGTGGCGTTTTTAAAGCACAAGGATGAAGGGAAGGCTGTTCTCAATGAGCTGAAAAAGTAGAAAGGGTGAATAAAGTTGAGGAAATTAACAGGATTAACAAGGCCTACAGATGTACACTATGCTTAGGAATGGCAGGCTCGTACGTTGTGGGAGCATAAAGTATACTACAGAGAGAGCAGAGAGTGCAGACAAAGCTGAAGCAGATGTGCTGCAATCGTACCATAAGGAAACAAATGCCATACTCGGAATATGAAATTTATTACACTAAGCAGGGATACTCATCCCACCAGCATGAAGAGACACGAAAGACATGTATCAACTAAAAATCCTACACTTTCATGTGGCCACTGTCCAACAAGTCATAGAGAACTTTATAAAAGAAATTTGTGCGTCAGTGGAAAACTGCACTATCTAAAGGATACCTCTCAGGTATGTGTGTAGAATCTATTTTGCAATTCTGTAAACCATAGACAACTGACAGCACTACAAAATAATTCTTGTCTAGACATGAATACTTTGTCCGGACTAATGGAGATTCTACTGATTTCTCTTGGGATTTTATAGGGATTGCATTCACTTTATGGGTCAGTTTGAGAGTAGATATTTTAACAATACTATATTAACTTTGGGGGGGGGGGGTTGGGCAGAACCGGGATTGAACTAAGGCCCTTGCCCTTGCCAGGCAAGCACTTATTCTACTGAACCATCTCCCTGGCCCCTATACTAACTTTTTGAATCCATGAACACAGACATCTTTCCATACTATGTCTACTTTAATTTCTTTCATCAATGTTAAAGTTTTCATTGTAGAGATATTTTATCTCTTTGGTTAAATTTATTCCTTGTGTTTTATGTTGGGGTAGGCAGTTTTAATTAGTAAGTGGGATTGCTTCCTGAATTCTAGTTGAAATAATTCACTATTGGTATATTTAAAAAGTTATTCAGTTTTTTTGTATCTTAGTTTTACAACTTTGCTGAATTTGGTTCTTAGTTCTAATAGTATTTTGAAGTCTTTGAGGGTTGATATGTAAGTACAAGCTCTCTGTGAACAGTAACAACTGACTTCCTTTTTAAAAATTTCAACATCCTTTTTATTTTTCTCTTGCTTCATTGTCCTAGCTAGGACTTCCAGTACAATGTTGAATAAAAGTATTACTTTTTACCATTACTCTCACCCTTGTCTTATTCTAGATCTTGGGGAAAAAAGCTTTTAGCATTTCCCCACTTAGTATTATGCAGCTGTTTGACTTATTTTATATGGCTTTTATTATGTTGAGGTATATTCCCTCTACATCTAATTTGCTCTCTTTGTATACTGAAGGGATGCTGAATTTTAAAGACAAGACTACTTACTGTGCACTTCTGGTCAATTTAACAAATGTAAATAATTATTCATGAATGAATGGGTGCCTCGATCAATATCAGTCACTAAATCAACTACTGTAAAGAAAACACTCTAGAAATTTAAGCGAAGAAGAAAATCAACATAGATTACATCTGCTGTATGTAGTCTCTTGGAACTCAGTACTTAATGTAGCACTAAGATTCTTCTGTATTGCTGTCAATATACTTTCTTCATCTCTAATGTTACACAGAACACTGCACTATCTATATAATCATCTACTATTCTACAAAAGGACATTAGGATAGTTTCAGGTTTTTGTTGCTATGAGCAGTATTTTATAAATATCTTGTCCATCTTCCAAAAAAATGTACAGGGGTTTTGTCTCATTTTAGGGTCAGAACTGCTACATAAAAGGGCATATAATCATTTTTTAAAATGTATTTAGTACAGGGTCTACAGGGTCTCACTACATAGGTAAGACTCATAGTGATTCCCCTGTTTGCAGCCTCCCAAGCACTGGGATTACAGGCTCATGCCACCAGGCCTCGTCTCAGTCACCTTCTCAGCACACCCCCAGGGGGCAAGACCTGCACAGTATGCTGGGGAATGAAGCCCAGTCACTGAGCTCTGCCTTGAAGCAGGCACTTTACTCCACTGAGCTATCTGGCTGGCCTTGCATATAACCATCTTAAGGAGTTTTCCAAAGTAGTTTCAGGTTCAACAATTTATCCTACCAAAATACATACATCTGAGAACATATGGACCTATACCCTAACACTTTTTAAATAGTCAAACTTTAAAATATGTATCTTACTTGTATTTCTCCTTGGAGAAAACAATGTCTGTGTCCTGAAAAGAAAATCTTCCCTATTAGTGTTAAATCTATTCATTTATATTTTGGGATAAGGTTTAAAGGTTTCATTTTAAACATGAAAAAATTTTTTTTTTATTTTTTTGGTTTTTTAAGACCATGTAGCTTAGGCTGGTCTTGAACTCACTATGTAGTCCAAGCTGACCTCAAACTCCTTGAAATCCTCCTGCGTCAGCCTCCCAAATGCTAGAGTTACAGATGTGCACCACCAGGTCCTTTATCATTTTAATGTGGCTTAAGATGATCTAATTTTATCCTTTCTATGTAAGAAAAACATTTCCAATGCACTTCTCCCAGTGATATGCCACCTTTATCACAGAATGTGTCAGGCTCTTCCTATTCTGTTTTGTTCATTTATTAATCCCTGTATCACTACCATACTATATTACTGTTACTATAGGCCCAAATAATCAAGTCTTCTCTTTCCATACAGCCATAGATTCATTTAATATAAAACATGATCATGTTCTAAAAAGTGAGCAATCTTCGCCCTTTTTTCTCTGAAAACTTTTATCATATTCCATGAAAAACTATGTGATGACTTGATTAAAATTGTACTGAATTGAAAAAATAGTCACTGTTGTTCCTACACATTACAGCTTACCTTATTAAATGCCTCTTAATAAGCCTTCTTTCTTCACATAGTATACATCTTTTATTGTATTTATTCCTAGTATAGCTACTATAAAAACCATTCATTCTTTTTATTAATTTTGAAGTTATTGGGTAGTTGTCTATAGAAATGTAACTGACATATTCTTACATGTAGCTATTTTCTAAGATCTTATTGTTTCAAATTTCTAATCTATAATTGTATGATTTACAGACATGTTTATTTCTTTCCATTTTTTATGCTTTCAAACTCGTATTTTTCTTTTTTTAACTTTCACCCTGACTAGGATCTGAAATACAATGTTACATATTTAAGAGAAATTTCAATCAGATACTTCAAAAGATTATGACAAATGTTTCCCATTCAGTTAAACTAGAAATATCAGTCTTAAGACATACTGTAACAGCCCAACATACCACTTTTAATTCTTCGGCAATCAAGTTTAAAAACACACTGGATCTTTCTGAATCCTGATTATCACCAGATGTTTTAAGATTATTTCTGAGCCATATGTATTCCTACTGTATTATTTCTAACATTTTGCTAAATTAAATTTATACAGATTACAGAAAGAGATTAATACTGAGAAACACAGTACAATCAAAAAAACCTAGGTCTAAGTCTTGACTCAGTTAGCCATTTACCAGCCATTACTTACTACCAGCAAGTGACTTGAACTGTCTACTCCGTTTTCCTATATGTGAAAGAGATGATCAAATGTCACAGGTTGTTGGTGAAGAATAAAGTAAAAAACCTAAACTAAACATCTAGCCCTTCAATGCCTACTAGTGTTCCATTTTTGGAACACCCATAACAACAGAAACAGAAATTTTTTTCTCTTAAAATTCTTGTTTCTGAATTTTTCTAGGTAATACACATGAATTTCTGCAGAACAATTTAAAAAGTTTCAATGTTAAACATAAATGGGTTAATGAGCAAACTGTGTGGAACACAGCAGTCTTAGAAATAATAATTACTTTGATCCTCTGCTTGAGAAACCATACCTTTAAATGTTAGGAGAAAATCTATCAAGTTCTAGTGAATACTCATGAATTTGAACTTTTAAAAAAGTAACTAGAATATGGTAGGACTAATGGAAATGAATTAGGTAATCAGTTAATACCTTGAAATGTTCCATAATAATACATAAAGAAATGCAGTACTACATAAGAAGTGTAATAGCCTCAAAAAGAGTAAGAAAGTGTATTTTACCTGGCATATCTGCTTGATCAATTTGAGCCATTGTTATTAAATGCCTGTTGATCAGCTCCTAAAAAAGGAAAGCAAGTATACTGAACTCCAAACACTACTTCTAAAAACCAGATTCAATATTATACTATTTGCTGGTAAATAATCAATTTCTAAATTATCATACACAACTTCTGTGAAAAAAAATATTTCTGAGACTTTCAGTACTAAATGAAACTGTACATATCAAATAATATTTAGCCTTTTACCAAAAAATAAACAAAACTGAATTATTTACAAAAAGCCAACTGTGACGGCATACACTTGTAAACTCAGCACTCTGGAGGCTGAGGGAGGGGAATTTTCTTGAGTTTGAGGCCATTTTGGGCTACATAGTGATGCCCTATCTTAAAAACTACTTTAAAAAAATTCAGTTCTCTTAAACTCATTTTTGTGCCTATCAGTCTATCACGTACTATCATTCTATACTTATCATAAAAAAGCTTTTTAAATATTAGATATCATTTATATATGTATAAGAGCTTTTTCAATACAAAGATCTTTGGAGTACCAAAAGGTATCCCATTTAAACAGTTATTCTATTTTTTATATCCTAATAGCTTAGTGAAATTTTCTTAAACTACATTTTCTTAAACAGAAATAAACCATAAGCTTTACATTCCATCTGTTTTAGTACAGATTATGCATCTGAACAGTGTGATTGGCATACCTGTCGGAGTTCGTCAGCCATGAAAAAGGAAGGTGCATTTGCTTTTGGTTGCATGTAAGCAACATGAGGTGCAGTTGGAGGATAAATGTGATAGTTTGGAAATACCTAAAATGGTAGGAAGTATAGAAACTCAATTACCAATTTTTCTCAGTTCACAAGCAAACATAAATATGGATATGTTTTAAATCTTCATTAAAACCTTAAACATTTAATTATTAAAAATGTCAAGTTATTAGAATACTTTTTGAAATAAGTTCATTTAAAAACAATCCTATATTTCAATCATCAATGTAAACGTAAACAAATCTTAAAACATCTCTTCAGATGTAGTAAATTTTAAGCTCCAACAAGGCAGAAGTAGCGTTTAGGAAAAAATGTTACATAAACAAAGAGTTCAAAGTTCTGTGTTTTTTATGTAATTGGAAGAGAGGAAGAGAATTCTTATAGCCTTTCTGTGGTCAACCTAAACTAAATGTTAGCGATACACCTGTTAAACATTTCAAGTGTCACCAGGGAAGAGGACCAAATTATGCTAGGCCAGCAGTTTAGGTGAAGACAAGGACGCAATTACAATTAACTTCACCTTCCAAACAAACCACAATAAAGTTACTAAATCTACTTCCAGTTGCTTGTCTTTCTTCTTTCCAGCTGTACTCATTCCATCGCCCCATGTTCTTCTCTTTTTCTTCCTCTACTTTTGCAACTGAAACTTATCTGTCTTTTAAAAACAAATTCAGTTGCTTTCTGTTAACCCTCCTATGATTATTCTGCTCAAGATCTCACCTGGAAAGCAATTTTGCAATAACTGTAAGATTTTCTTTAATTTGTATCTGCAGGGAGAATAATACTCTTTTTCTTTCTTTGTTTTCTTCCATCAGATAGCATTGTTTGGCTTAACTATCTCAGGCTTGCCATAAGCATAAGGGTGAAGAGGAAAAACGAAGTATGCCGTATTTAATCTCCATAAAACAGCAGAGGAAGTATTGTGAAACCTAAGTTCCTTCTAAAAATACAGTGAAATATAATAAAAATATAAATAACCATAAAAGAACCCCAGGGAAGAGTAACACATGTACAGAATCTTTATAAATAAATAAATAAAGTTTTTGTCTTATCTGACCTTCAGTTTGGAAAATAATTGTATGATACCTTCTGAAAGATTGCCGATCCACTCCCCCTAAAATGCCCACAAAACTATTTGATCTCTTAAAATCATTTTACATGAGTTCCAACAATTTCTACACATGATTTTCACATTTATTTTTCAAGAGGTTAGGTACTACTATATTCATTTTAGACTTGTGGAGACAGCCTGACATACAGTGATTTCAACACTGTCAAAAATCTTTCTAGAACTAGGTACTAAAGAAAAAAGTAATCTGTTCTCTTACCACTCAAACTATCTTTCACTTAATTTGGGGATAAAAAATCTGCAAACTGAAATTCAAATCTAAATTCTTTTTGGGGGAAGAAGGACATACCAGAAATGAAACGCAGGACCTCACACAAGGTAGGCAAGCAAGTTCCCACTAAGCTACATTACTGGTATCCAAATATAATCTTCATATAAATCCATCATCTATATCTCTCGCCTGGGGAGATAGCTCAGCAGTCTGAGCACCTGCCAGGCAAGCTCAAGAACAGGGGTTCAATTCGTGGTACCACATGAGCTGTGCCGGCTTTGAAACCAGGCATGGTGGCACATGCCTATAATCCCATTGCTGAGGAGGCTGAGACAGGAGGATCACTATGAGTCTGAGCTGCATAGCAAGGCCCTGTACCAAACAAACAAACAAATTGTCAAATGTCTATGGTTTAAATCAGCTTCTATTATTTTAATGGAAGTTGGGTTCTTACTCATGAGTGATTCATCTACTAAGTTCCCTGCAGTTAAAAAGTGTTTTAAATATGGGCTAAAAGTGAAAACTAAGAAGGTACAACTATATAACATGACATTCCTTTCTTCTTCCACATCTCACTGCTCTTTCCACTTTTCCCGCTCTGGTTGCTATTTTTTTTCCCTCTGCTGCCATCACTAATTCACTCTGAGAAGAACCTTTTCTTCTGGGTATGTTTTTCCTCTTTTGGTTTTTGTATTCATATTTTTTTTGAGTCTTACTCTTCCTATATGTTTCATTATCTTCTCTCTCTCCATCAACAGCCCTTTGATAGCTCTTTCCTTGTCCACAATCCTGGCTCCCTTTGTTCTTAATCTTCCTCTCCTTAGCAATGCCTATATTGCAGGCCCCTATCATGTAGATTTCATTCCACTACCCAGACAGCTAGTTCCTATTTCCTCATCTGAGGCAAAAGTTAATAATCAGTTTGCGTTCAACAACTACTGGGACCGGGGAGATGACTCAATAGAAGAAGCGCTTCCCTGGCAAATGCAAGGGCCTGAATTCAATCCCAGGTTCCACAAAAAAAAAACAACAACAACAAAACACTACTGACAAAATATATCCACTTTCTTCCATCTTTTCCTAGAGATAGATCAACATCATATCTATAGATAAAAGCTCCTGCTAACTTAACTACTAGCTAACTTACATGAAAAACATGCCACACAATACTAAATAAGAACATGAGTATAATCTAATTTCTGATTCAAATAAAATTTGTCTAAAACATTTATTAACACAGCAGAACCAAATTAACTTAAAGAGATGAGAAGATGAGACTAAGTTAGAAATGAAGTATTTTTTCTCATCACAATATAATGATCTAAGGAGCCCGGGGAGATAGCTCAGTAGAATAAGCACTTGCTTGACAAGAGCAGGGTCCTGAGTTCAATCCCTGGTACGGGGGGGGGTGGGGAACGACACGACGGGGACGACCCACAATATAACGATCCAAAATGAGACTAAGTTAGAAATGAAATATGTTTTCTGATCACAATGTAATGATCCAAGAAGGAGGTAAGCCTCCTAAGAGTACTAAAATTCCCTCTTTAGGGGCTGGGAGATGGCTCAATGGAATAAGCACTTCCCTGCCAAGCACAAGGGCCTGAGTTCAATCCCCAGTTCCACCAAAAAAAAAAAAAAAAAAAACCCTAAAATTCCCTCTTTAATGTAAGCATACCATTCCAGTTGAAGGTGCTGGAGTTGTGTCTGTATAGAAGTAAGTCGTCCCACCAACAGTTTCCTTCTGAATCACCTGACCAGAAGATGGAGTTTGAGAAACAGGATTATTAACAGGTGTAGAGGCACTAGAAGGCAGCATGTAACTTGCTGGATTTGGAGTGTGGCTTCTTCTTCTGGGAGCAGGAGAAGTATGGGGAGTAATCTTGGGGGAATGAAGAGGGGAAGATCCAGCAGACAATGACATTCCTAAGGAAAATGCAAAGAAATTTCTTAGTGGAGCAATAATTGACCTTAAAGGGGAAAACACTCTGGAAAATAAAATGCAAACATTCATTTGGAAGAAACACATCTAGCAAATTTTAAGTGCATAAATGATATAATTTTATCTTGTTTAAGGGAAAGTTGTGATTAAAGCAACTGCAAAACAGTGTTTTTTTCAAATGTCATTTCCAAAGAAATTAGCAGGTTTACTGCAAGAATCTCCTCTATGGGGGAAAATAGATTAAAAAATGATCAAAATATATGTATATTAGAGCTGGCCTGATAGCTCAACGGACTAAAGTGCCTACTAAGGCAGAGCAAAGCAGCCAAGTTCAATCCCAGGTGTGCTGTGCCAGCCCCACCTACAGGGCATGCTGAGACAGTGATTGAGACTGGGAGTGGTAGCATGTGCCTGTAATCCCAGAGCTTGGGAGGCTGAAAACAGGAGAATCACTACGAGTCTAATCTATATATGTGAGATCCTGTAGACCCTGTCCTAAATACAGAAGGGAAAAAAAAAAGACATATGTGTATTTTAATTTTCCAGTTCCCCCAAATGAATGATTATGTCACAAACATAAACTAGTAAAAGTCTCCTCCTATCAAAGTTTACACTAGAACTCCAACAGTAAAAAATCACCAAAAATTTAATACATTAATTTAATAAGAGGAGCAAAATACTATAATCAAGACTCTATAAAATATGTCCTTCCTTTTTTAAAAAATTAGGAAACATGGGGCTAGTGATACAGCTCAGCAGCACAGTACCTGCCTGGCTGGCAAGTGCAAGATCCTAAGTTTGATTGCAAGAGGAAAAAAAAAAAAAGAAGAAGAGGAGAGGGAGAAAGGGAGAGAGGGAAAGAGGGAGAGAGAGGGGGAGAGAAAGGGGGGGAGAGAGAGAAAGAGAGAGAGAGAGAGAGAATAGATATTTAGATTTCAAACTGTGACTAGTAATACAAATATCTGATTTCCCAAATTGTATGACATTTAAAGCTGAAATAATGCACTATATTTCTCTCAGCCAAATACAATTTAAAAAATAGTTTGAAAAGGCAAAAAAGACACGGCTCAAATAGACGGCAGCTTAAACATATTTCTGAAAATTCAAGCAGCACATTGTTTTGATGTCTTTTTGTCTTTAAGTATGTAATGTTTAAATGTTTACTGAAAACTGCTGCAGATACATACTTCTAAAAAGGACTATGAATACCACCAAGTTCCAATAAATGAATGTTTTACTCAATCACAGCCAATAAGAATCCATTATGAATAGAACACTCCCATTATACAGCAATAAGGAAAAAGGACACGCATCATTCAGAGATTCGAAACTCAGAGAAAACAAGACTAAATCACAAATAAAAGGGATAACTTACAAAAACAATCAAATAGATTAATATACTGCAAACTACATGCATAAATGTAGATGAAATGCAAATTATTTATCAGGTAAATTTAACCAAAGGCTTAATGGAAGTAACTGGTACTGAGCAGAGATTTTGAAAAGCTATCTAGAACCATAATTACAATCCCTGAAAAACCATGCTCACCCAGGAATTGTTTTCTGACTAAAGGCCTTCACTACTGAAGTAATATTCTACCTCACAATCCAATGGGGGGGAAAAAATCATGAAATGCTCTGGTCACATAAGTATACTTAGCAGGGATTTGAAATTCAGTTTCCAATAATTCACATGACATCAACCTTTTTTTGGGCGGGAGGGGGGGAACATGCAGGTGGATTAAAAATAATCTAGAAATGGAAATAACATTTATCTTTCTTCTGGATATCCTCTCATACTTTCTAAACAGTCTCAACATAAATATTTCACTTGATTTTGAGCAATTAAAATAGGCCAGTAAGATAGGTCAGGTTATAAACATCACAGAAGAGATCAGAACTTAGATACAGAAAGGTTATGTTATTCTAACCAAGAATATATATATGTATACAGCCAAACTCAAAATCTAAACTCTCAATCTAATATTTCCCATTGATATAACAAAAAAATCTACTGCACTGACATTAAAACCAACCAGGAATTTTCAGGTATGGCTTCCTCATATCCAAGAGAAACTTCAAAAACCTAAAACCTTTAAAAAAAAAAAAAAAATTGTGTGTATAAGGAAGTCAAGTTACAGATAAAGCCCTTTTTAAAATGGTTGTAAGGCTCTGGTTTTTTTAAATCTATCTTTATAGTAAACATTTAATTGCAGGTTAATCAAAATTGTGAGGAAAATTGGGCTAGTATAAATACACTCTACTTCTGTAATGTAAAATGATTTACACAGTTTCTCCTAAAACTAGCCTCTAAGCTATTCCAACATAAAGCTGGCAAAGTCACCAAAAATAAACAACCAGCAGTACAGCTACAATTCTTGAACACTGTCCCTGGGTCAGAAACTCATTTAAGTGCTCCACATGCATAAGTCTACTTAAACCTCACAACCACCCTGTGAGGTAGGTACACCATTTGTTTCACAGAGGAAGAAACTAACTCAGAAATTAAAAGAATTAACATATAGACAAATACAGATTCACAAACAATAGAATCAAGATCTAAGCTCAGGTCTACTGATTCCAAGATCTGTGCTTTCAGTCAATATTACATACAGTTGCTCAGTTCCGAAGTCTTATAGGAAGAACAGAAGGGGGATCTCTAATTCTATTAGTAGCATTCCTGTGACTACCGACAAGGAGACAAAGGTACAGATAACCTAGAAAGAAAAGTAGGATCTTGCCAGGTGTGGTGATATATGCTCGTAACCCCATTTATTAGAGAAGCTGAGGCAGGAGAACTGCAAGTTTAGGGCCAGCATAGGCCAATTACCGAGGCATTGTCTCATAAAGAAATTTGAAAAAGGGGGGGTGTTGGAAATAAAGTATCTCAGTGGTAGAATGCTCCTGGATTCAAGATTCAGGATGGATGGATGAATGGATGGATCACTCTCTCTTTAAGGTTAAATACATAAAAACACATTTGTCACAAATAAAGTTAACAAAAAAAAGAACCCAAAGAGGCTGGGTTGAATAAGCACTTGCCTGGCAAGCACAAGGGCCTGAGTTCACTCTCCAGCTCCAAAAATTAATAAATTAATTAATTAAGGTTGATTAAAAAGAAAATTCATACATAATGAATGTAAACTATCAAGATTTCTCGTACAATATTTAATTTTATGAAGTTATTTTAATAGAAGGTTGCAACACTAAAATTTGAGTTCATATATCTCATCCAAGGATAACTGAAATTATTTAAAAATATTCAACATAAAACATGTTCAATAGTAAAAAAGCATCACCATCATTAAGGAGGATAAATTCTACAGGTAGCTAATAATGAAACCACAAAATTAATAAAACACCAAATATAACCACAAAAGGCATAGCTATGTATCACTGACTTATTTAACAAAATGTTAACTGAGTAAAATATTCACATGCTGACTTGAAGAAAGTATATTTTCGACTTATTATGAAGACACTATATAACATAGCCACTGTTAAGTGTTTACATAAAACATTAAATTATAAATAGCAGAAAGCACAATCATACTAAAGAAACAAGTAGCTAAAAATAAGGGTGCTGAATTGAAATGAATAGACTGCGCAAATCAAGTGAAGCTGATTCAAAGTTAAGAATTTTTAGTTTAAAATGACATTTTCCCCTGCATTATTTCTCAATGCTTAACTACAGGAGTATTTTGCCAACAGGTTTAAAGAAACAATTTCATATAATAAAACAAGTTTTGTATTAATAACAATATGCATCAAATATAATAATGTTTCTCAGAACTTTCATCTCCTTCAGATCTTAACACTCTTATAACTTGGAGCTTTCCAGAAGTAAAGGACTACCAGCAGATTTATTAAAACACCTGACATAAACTAACAATCAACAGAACACTAAATCAAATACAGTAACATAGATTGGCATTATAAAATATTTAATAAAAAACTTGCATTTAAAATTTTCTCAGTTAAGAAATTTCACTTTTGTTTTTTACTTATTGTATTACCTTTTGTCAATTACTGTTAGAACATTTTGGTGACATCACATACAATAACTGCAGTGCACTTTCTTAATTGAATACGCAAACAGAATTGTCATAGATGTAAGTTAACTACCGTAGGACATCTGAAAAATTCTTAAAAGTACTGAGTTCACATAAAAGTGAGGAATACTACAGAAATATCCATTGGAGAAACTAATAAGAATAATCAACAAAATGAAAAGTGAGAGGAAAGAAATTTCAAAGCTAATTTATAAAGCAAAAATAGTATTGTTTTGAGGTGACATAATTTTATTTTTGAAATCCCAAAAGAAATAAACAAAAAAAGAAAATTCATTAAAGTAAGGAAGTACAAAAACTAACATATGCGAAGTCTACATTTTTCCTAAACATAAACTCCTAATTAGGATGGTATTATTTCTACAAAATGAGAAACTGGATAGATGTCCTTCCTCATCCTCTAACAATGTTATGAAGATACAGAACTTCAAGAGATGGGGCCAGCGAGATAGCTCAGCACACTAAAATGCCTGCTTAGGTAGGCTTAGGCAAGTGCAGGGACCTTGGTTTGATCCCCAGCACCACACTCTGCACCAGCCCTGCCCCAAGGGTGGACTGAAGTGGCCAGAGTCTGGTGTGGTGGCACACTCTTGTAAGCCCAGAACTAAGGAGGCTGAAAGCAGGAGGATCACCATAAGTCTGAATTGCGTAGTAAGACCCTACAACAACCAAATACATTGGGGGGTGGGAAACTCAAGAAGAAAATACAATACTCAAGAAACCTAGAGCAAGGACCGGCCAGATAGCTCAGTGGATTAAAGTGCCTGCTTAGGCAGATGCAGGGGTGGTGTTTCCATCCCCAGCCCGCCCCGCCCTTGGGGGCACACTGAGATGAAGACTGAGACTGTAACAGGTTAAAACAACTACTGCTAAAATTATGAAAGATGACAAGGAGCAAATATCACAAAAGAAAAACTTTTTAGAATAATGCAAACTAGGCTCTTCAAGAGTGAAAAATAATAATTGTTAACATTAAAGGAAAAAGTCTTCAACAAAATAGATACAGGGGTACCTCAGTTCATGAGTGCATTTGTTTGTGAACAATTTGGGTTTTGCAAACAAAAGCATTTGGCACAAATTAAGTTCATGAACCAAAGTACCACTATAAAATAAAAAAAAGATATAGGAAATAAGGAGTTGTGAAAATCAAGCTTACAAAATATGGAAGAGTCATTAAGAGACAAAAGATATGTAACATACAACACTTCATATCATTTAAATACACAAAAATTACTGCAAGGGACTTCAAAACTTAAATGTAAGAAATAAGAACCTTGAAAACAGGTATAAGCCTTTAGTACCTTTAGTTAAATAATGCTTTAAGATATAACCTAAAAAACAAAATTTTAAACTTTCTATACTTCATAGGAAGGTATCAAGAAAGAAAAAAGAACACAATAATGCATGAAAATATCCAGATTCCATAAAGGTCTAAGAAGGGCTGACCAGATAGCTCCGTGGACTAAAGCATCTGCTTAGGCAGAGTGCAGAAGCTGGCGTGCTGTGTTGGCCCTGCCCCCGGGGTGCACTGAGACAGCCATGGAGACTGGGTGTGGTGGTGCGCACCTATAATCCCAGTACTTGGGAGGCTGAAAACAAGAGAATCACTATGAGTGCGGACTACATAGTGAGACCCTGTACACGCTGCACCCTGTCCTAAATTTGTAAAAAAATAAAAGATCCAATCTTTTATAAAAAGAATTCTTACAACTCTATAAAGCAAAGTGCCTTAAAACTAAGCAAAGAATTTGAACAAACATTTTTCTGAAGAAGACATATAAATGGCAGTAAGTACATGAAAAGAAGCTCAATATCATTAGTTACGAAGGATACAAAATCAAAAGCACATCAGCATATTTAATTGCATACCCACTAAGATGTCTATGAACAAAAACACAGAAGATAATAAGCATAAAGGAAGGAATGGGGATTCTGGAATTCTCAAATACTGTGGCCAGAATTGTTAAGTGATGTGGTTTGCTTGGACAACTGCTCAGCAGTTTTAACATCTCACCCAACAGACATTAAAACCTATGTCCACACAAAAAGTTAAGAACTGTTCATAGTACATTATGTATAACTGGCCAAAAAATGGAAACAACACACTATCAACTGATAAATGGGTAAACAAAATGTTACACCCATACAGTAGACTATTATTTACCTATAAAAAGGAAAGAACTGACACATTCTATAACATGGATACACCTGGACAACATTAAATAAATCAAACACAAAAAGTCACATATTTTCTAACTATTTATATAAAATGTCCAGAACAGATAAACCTACGAAATCATAAAGTAGATTATTGGTTTTCAATGACTGGAGAAAGAGACTATAGGGAATGACTGCTAACGAGTACAAAGTTGCTCTTTAGGCAAAAGAAAATGTTTTGGCATTACTGGTGATGATTCATTGGTTTTGTGAATAACTATACTGAACACTAATTTTAAAGAATAAATTTTGTGATGTATGAATTATATCAACAAAAAATAATTATTCAAATACTGGTAAAAGAGAGGGTTAAGAAAACTCCATTAACTCAACAGAAGTAACTGGGGTTGGGGTACAATATGAACTAAACACAGAAGAAGAGCCCATCTACTTTAATAAGCAATGAATAGCTAAAATATAAAGCATAAACTTAATTAGAAACCAGTGGGCTCTGTGTGAAGAAAAACTGACAGAAACTTGAACAAAAGAAAATGAACATTCATATTTTAATACCTGAATGTCAAGTCTACCCTAAAGTAATCTAAAAACAGAATGCAAGTTTAATTAATAAAAATTAGCTAAGTTAATCAAAAGTAATCACTGAGAACAGCCAGGAAAATCATAGATCAAAGGAAAAAAAAGAAAGAAAGAAATAGAGTGACAAAGAGTAATCAGATGTTCAGACAGTAATCAAAACTCCATGGACTACTTATTAGATAAGACAACTAGCTAGGCAACACTAAATAATAGAATGAAGAAAGATATGAACAGATAGTTATTTAGAAAAAAAATCAGTAAAAATGAATCTCCCTCCCTTCCTCCCTTCCTTCTGTTCTTCTTTTCTTTCTTTTTGTGGTACTGGGAATTGAACTCAGGACCCTGAACCTGCCAGGCAGGTGCTTATTATATTGAGCTATCTCCCCAGCCCTCCATTGTATTTTTCACACTCACATGAATTTCAAATATTTGGACTTAAATTTCAAATTTTCTATAGACCACAAAATAGAAGAAAAAGTATATATGAGATTAATCTGCATAATATATGTTCTTAAATTCATTAAGAAAATGAAAAGCAACCGATAGAAAATGGGCAAATTATACAAATAGTCATTTGCTTGTGTACTGATAAAGAGATATAAGTTAAAACTAGTTTATCACTGGTCTTATATTAGGCTTAAGATTTAATTCGAATACTATTAAAAGGGTGTTTGGCAGAGATACTGCCAATACACTTTGACATCTTTTTTTTTTTTTTTTTGGCAGAACCGGGGATTGAACTCAGGCCCTTGAGCTTTCCAGGTAAGCGCTTATTCTACTGAGCTATCTCCCTGGCCCCTCACTTTGACACCTTTTAAAAGGCAATGTAGTGAGCACTGTCAGCTACAATTTTGTTATGATTATTAATTTAAAATTTTGAATAAAGTCATAAAATAAAAACTGAACTCCACAAAAGTGAAAAATTTTGTCTCTTCACCTGCAGTTCACTAGGAGTCATGAGTAACTCATGAAGGTGATTTTTAAAGCCATTTTAGGGAATAAAATATTATTTTCTTCAACCAAAATTAAAAAGACTGCCCTTTCAGAAACAAAACATCTAATATCCCAGAGTGAAGATCTTCCACAAATGAACAGCATTAAACATACCCCTTTAAAATCAAGAACACGGACCGGTGAGATAGCTCAGCTGACTAAGCACCTGCTCAGGAAAGCCCAGGGACAGTGGTTCTATCCCCAGCAGCACACTCTCCAGTACCACTCATAGCATCTGTCCCACCCCTGGGTGCGCTGAGCCAGTGAACGAGTCCATGCATGGTGGCGCACACCTGAAACCCCAGTCCTGGGGAGGATGAAAACAGGAGGATCACTACAAGTCTGAGTTGTGTAGCAAGACCCTGTACTACATACATAAAAAGTAAATAAAATTAAGAACAAGATGAAATATTAACTATGTCCATATCTGTGTAATACAATATCACTGTAAGGAGCACTACACCACAGAAAAAACAATTGCAATGGAAAAATAAAACTTATTTGCAGAAAATACAATTTTACAACAATCCACAAAATATTTAGAAGTCAGCTTCCAAAAACAAAAAAGTTGACCACTTCAGCTATATACTAAAAATTAGGAAAATTCTGTTAAAGACACCAAAAATAAAAATTATGAAGACATCAATTACTGTACCAGTACTACACAGCATCTAACAAAACATACATAAGACCTCAACACAGAAAACTATAAAATTTCATGGAAAATTTTAATTTACTAAAGACAACTTGAAAACAAAAGAGACAGACAGACAGACAGACAGACAGACAGACAGACACACACACACACACACACACACACACACCTGCGTTAATGGTCAGGAAAACAACAGAGTAAATAAAGATGAGGATTCCCTTCAAATTCTCTAAAAGTTTAATACAACAACATCATGGATCCACATCTCCAAAGCTGCTTCCTCCCCCAGAATATCATCAACAGCCCTTGCCAACTTTAAATTCTGTAAACTATGATCTCATAGTAAAGTCTAGTTGATCCTTTTGGGAAATCATTTGCTCAATAGACTTTTTTGATGCACACACTAGGAAATGGTTCTCATGATTATGTTTTTCTTTACCTTTTACTGCAAATACCACATGAAATTCAACTATTTATAAAGAAGAGATATGCCTTAAATTTTTATAGTTCCTTCTACATCTGTCAATGGCACAATATCAGCACCAAAATAATTCTGTTAAAAAGAAATGGGTCTAGAGGTGAAGTTTTCCATTTTTCTGGTAACAACCATCAACACACCTAAATATATCAACAGTTACGATCATCAAATTGTCAGGAAGAACAAACCCCATTCACCAGAATTACTGAGTGTAACAAAAGTTGGGAGTGAAAGAAAAGTAAATGATGATGCTATTAAGCCACAAAGATGTCAATCACTGCTAAATGAAGACAACTCATTACTACAAAAGACGAATTTGTAAGAATCTGGAGTACAGGATACTACTTATCTGACAAGGTAAGTCCAATTATTCTAATGTTTCTGCTTGCAGATTACTACAGCCTGGATAAACCCAGGTCACTTGAAAATTTTAACAAACCGCAACAACCAAACTAAACCTTTAGTAATAAATTATGTCTGATTATACTGGAGAAGGGTTTAGATTAAAATGTATAACTGTATCTCATTAACTGATAAATGGGAATTGAGGACAAACAGGATGCGTTATCTTTTTAAAAGCAAAACCAATACTTTAGGAATTTATCCAAGAGAAAAATCATACATAATAAATAGCTGAAATCTCAAACACAGATATTATGTTTTTTATTCTTCTTATTATTATTTTAATATACTACATACAGGGTCTCACTATGCAGCTCAGACTCATGGTCCTCCTGTCTCAGCCTCCCCAGCACTGGGATTACAGATATGCACCACCATGCCCAGTCTTGGTGGCTGGTTAAAAGCGCCCAGGAGAGGGGCTGGCATGGTACCAGGGATCGAACCCAATTCCATGTGCTTGCCTAAGTAGGCAATCAGCCCACTGAGCTATACTGCCAGCCCTGGTACTATGTTTATATCACTAAGTCCTAACAGGCCTTAAATACTTTAGACATTAATATATTCTCCAAATTGACTTTTGTGAAGAATTATCAAAATGAGGGAACAAAAACTTCCAACTCCAAGAAGACTTTTTCCTCCACTTACTATTTGAGTGCTTCAGAGACAAAGTTTCTTAGTTCATCTCTGTCATTAGCTCTGAGCACAAGGAACTGAGTTTAAGGAAGGTATTTCAGAGTAAATTACTATGACAAAAATCAAGATATCATTGAAATATTTATAATGGCTACAGCCTTTTAAATAAGAGCAGCCCAGAGTATTGGAAAGACCTTCCTTAAGATATTAAAAAGTTAACAGTAATACCACAAATGCACTGAATTTTTTTCCCTGCACTGATTATTAGTAAGTAAAGGCATTTATAACAGTCCTTAAAAGTTCCTCAGTAAATTTAGTAACAAAGATCCTTCACTGATGCCAGTGGTGGTGGCACATGCCTTTAATCCCAGCACTCAGGAGGCTGAAGCAGAAGGATTGCTGTGAGTTTGAGGCCAGCCTGGGATACGAAGTACTTTCAAGGCCAGCCTGACCTGCACAGTGAAACCCTGTCTCAAAAAGAACCAGGCAAAAACAATCCTTCATTTAGGAAGGATCCCTAAATCACCTCAAATTCAGAAACTTGCCAGAATTCACAATACTAAGTATACAGTTGTACTCAGGACTAAGAATTACTACAGCAATAAAGCAAGCACCGATAGCCAGATCTCAAGAGAAAATGACGCAGCTATAGAATGAACTCATAGAAAATCTACTCAAATTCACAGAGCTTCCTAATGCTCTGCACTCTGCATGAAGAGTCACACAAAGAATACCCTTACCCCTTGCAACTTGCTTTTTTCAAGCATTAGCAACTCTGTGCTCAAGGTTTATATTTAAGACTGGTCATGTAGACACCATCTGCCTAGCACATGGGAGTAGTTCAAAATTCTAGACCAAAATCAGTGTGCAACATAAAGCACAGATTACATAAATAATTTAGGCAAAGTAAATCACCTAACTGAATCAATTAAGAAACACGCTAGACTCTCAGACATGAACAAGAACCAACTTCACAAGCACTCACTTTTAAGGACAGCAGTGTTTGATCAACTAACTGTTTTCTGCACAGATACTTAAAACTGTCTCCAGTACAATTACTATTTTTTGTTATTTTTGCACTGAAGCAAATACTGTTATAGTGGTAAAGAAGGGCAATTTTTTTTCTGACTCCATGCCTTAAGGGAGAAGGAAGACAAAAAGACTTCCTCAAAATATGTCAATGAATTTAAAGGGATTCCACCACTTTTATCCAATTAAGAGTTACATATAGTCATGATATATACTCCATGGCTGATGTAGCAAGATAAATAAAATACAATTCATATAGGAAGGATCTGAAAGTGTTTCATAAACTACATCTCCACTATCTGGGCTATTCATAGACAAAAATAAAATAAGCTGTAGACTAAAAGTTTAGCTATTATCAGTAAAAGAATAGGCAACAGTTAGGAAAGGCCACATTTTAAATTCTGCCATATAAAAATTATACAGGTTATTCAAAAGCTTGCTTATTAAACATTCAAAGTATGGGAAAAGACCTCTATTTTTAGTCAATAATTCTTGCACTTTTAGAGTAACCCTGAAGACAAACAGCTATGATTTTATGTGTGTTTAAAAACAGCTACTCTTGATGCCAACAGCTTTAAAAAAAAAAAAAAAAAAAAAAACACGTTAGATGTTGTCACAAAAATTCTAGCTCTGCAAAGCTGCAAAGTATCCTAAACAAATAATCCTAAAAAAATCTAGAAAGATGCTTACAATTAAGATAAATGTACATACACATAAAACATATGCATGCATGTTGCCTTTAAAAGGTAGGTCAAAGATAAAGAGTTCTTTCCTAACATGTACAAAGGTCCCAGGTTCGATTCCTAGCATCAAATCAAGAGTTAAAAAAAAAAAAAAAAATTTAAAAGAGCAACTTTTAAAAACTAACACTGTGATTCATGTTTTTAATAAATAAAGCTGGTTTATAAAGACT
Organism: Octodon degus; assembly: GCF_000260255.1. Taxonomy (NCBI): domain Eukaryota; kingdom Metazoa; phylum Chordata; class Mammalia; order Rodentia; family Octodontidae; genus Octodon; species Octodon degus. The sequence goes on along the minus strand of NW_004524614.1, from coordinate 5,364,152 downwards.
GGTAAGCTAAATGCTAAATAAAACACTGGCAATCAAATGATATTTATTAAAGTGGTAGAAATGGTTTGGAGACACAAAATAAAATAAATGATGATTCACGATGTGCAACTGAACTTTTTTCCCACAACACAATTATTTGATCCAGTTAGGAAATAATAGAAAAGTTGTTTGAAAACTCAGTAGCATTACCTAAGAAAAATGAATTTCTCAAATAATCTTCAATATTTGATTGAACAAATTGAAGCTATCATTACCTTAAAATATATAAACTCTAAATCCTAAATTTAGAAACCCTTAGTATTCTTCATAATAATCACGCCATAGAAGCACTCTATGTATCCTTTATCATGTAATTATAAGAATCAAATTTATGAATTTACCAACAATTTGAAAAGAATGTTTTAAAATGTGCAATTTTAAACCTGAAGTAATCTAAGCCCTTCTTTTTTACAAATTGAGAATTAGACATACTTCAATGGTTTGATAGTCAGCACTGAGAGAAATGGAGACTTAACCCAGGCAGTTTAAGTGTGAATACAGCCTTGTAGTGTACCCTCATGCTATTGAATTCACCCTTACCTTAAATCCTAGTGACTATGTTCAGTAACATACTTAGGAAGCAAAGTTACAATACCAAAGAAAAATGTGATAAAATGCAGCATGGTTAAATTTTAAACATATCCTAAAGTAACAAAGTTAAAGACAGATGAGTTTAAAACATTTACCTGAGGATTTCTGGCATTCTGTAATAAGTTTAAAAAGTATACTGTTGGACCTAAAGGTTTAGGTACTCTGACATTAAACAAATCACTATGAAGCTAGGATAGACAAGAATGATTCAAAGGACTTTTGAATTTAAAGACTTGAGTAGTATTCAGTGTTTTCAACAACCTAAAATACGAATAAAAGTTCAGATTTTTCCCATATAAAAATTTGAAGAATTTTAAAATTTGAAGTGTTCTCCACAAAAAGGACAGTGTTAAACCGATGTGACAAATTTTATTAAAAAACAGTATCTTAAAAACCAGGACAACAATAAATTTTATTTATAGTTTTCATCACTTTTCTGCTCAGTGAAACTAAAGGCAATAATCCTTTAAGATCTTGCCATCAAGATTTTTTTAAAAAATGTTGACATTTTACTAAATTTTAAATTGGGTACATGTTGCCATTTCATTTAAGCAAACAAATCAAGTGAGAAAAAGAAATTTTAAAAGTGAACACAAAGATACGATGGGCAAACATCATTAGGTATGTGTATTATCCTAGTTGTGGATCCAGTCCCAGAACTGGTTGCACAAAATAAAACAAATCACTCATTCCACAATCCAAAAAGTCAACAAAACTATTAAGTAAAAGTTAAAACAGTACTAGTCTCTATTTAATTCCCGATAGTAATTTTACTGTTCAAATTTAGCTTTGCAAATAATTGAAATTAAAAATATTCTTACTCAAGATAATTATGCTTAATCTGATCAATTAATGAGCCCTAAGGTAAATGATATACACACTCACTTGTCTAATTTTCAAAGTGAATGTTAGAGGACTGTTTGTACTTCTGAGCTAATAAAAGGTAGAAGAACCTACATAAATACTGGTAAGGTGGATCTTCATTATTCTTATACATGTTTTAAGTCATACTACCAAATAACTAAAATAAAATTAATATATTTATCCCACTACCTATTTTTTTAAAGTCTCCAAAAAGATAACACAAGCTATTTCCATTAAACACATTTTGGCCTATAAAAAACAGGAAGATATTTTCTTTCTTTAGTATTCTAAATTTCTCATGTTTCAGAATTTAATATCCATTTAATTAAATATTAATCTCATTTCCCCAAAGACTAATATAAAAATTAGTCTTAAAAATTGTTACTTGCTTAATATTTGACATTACCCCAAAAAGTAATTACCCATAAGCTGAAATATAAATTATTCACTGACCTGGTAAACTATTTACTAATCAAATTAAGTCTCATTTAATCTTAAAAGTTTCAAACCACAAACGCATACTCCCTTTGCAAAGAAGAAATAAATTCAAGGGCCAAAAGGTTCAACTGAGAGAAATTTATATAATCTCATGTGAAAAAAAGGTAGCTTAGATTCAAAAATGAACTGCAAAAATCCTATGCTGACCTCTCAGGACATACAAATTCTTGCTGGTCACAAACAGCAATAAAATTTCTATACAATAAAGAATTGTCCCATGACACTTGGTGATAAAATGAAAACAGAGTCAACAGGAATACTGATGTCAGTTACCACAACTGATTCCTTCACAAACCCTGTTTTCACAACAGCAACCCCTTATGCTTAGGGGAATTAAAAGTTGCTGAACTCAACAATCCCTTCAGTTAAACAAACAGACCCCTCATAGAGCTGTCCAACGCTGCCCAAACTATTCATCCTTTAGTCGAATCAGTCAGTTTCATGAATTGTAGGATTTATCTTCAAGTCCAGTGCTGACTCAGAGGGTAGCTTGTTCCCTAGAGAAAACAACCAACAAAAATCAGAACAGCTACTGCTCATAAGCTCTTTCAACACCCAAGTGGAAAGGACAAACTTATTGGGTCCAAAAAAACAATTCAACTTCCTTTCAACTACAGAGGTAGCCAATAAACCAAAGGCATCTGTATGCCACAGGCAGTTCTTGGTTAAAATTTTCACTCTGTTATAGCAAGAATATTAAATAGCCAACTAATTTTACAAGAAAAGCCATCACACAATCTGTATGATTCCTCAGTAAGGAAGAAATATGCAAGGAATATAATGGCAAGTATTCTAAAAGCCAAAACTTGTTTTTATTTTGTTTTGTTTATCTTTCAAAAGCTGCTTGATAATGTGTGTTGGGATGGAGGAAATTAAATGTTTCCATCCAGAAACAGACATGTCCACAGTAGCTTTTATGTTATACATAATAAGCTAGTAAAGTATTACATAATTCATTAAATACAAGGTTCTCATTCAGCAGTTAGAGAAAACGCTCAGACTCACAAGGTAAAAAAGAATAATACTGTATTCTGTTTTGGGTCTGAAACAATGACTTGCCTTCCTTCACATGTTTCTAGAAAAGAAAAGGAAAGGAATAAAGGAAAAAAAAAAAAAAAAAACAAGCACAGCCACTGAGCTTGAAGAGACTTCCCGTATCATGGGTTAGTGGGATTTTGTCCACAATGACATGGGAAGTGAGGGGGGGGGGAAAAAGACTAAGGAAATGAAAGCTCAAGCTAAGTTTCAAAAAAATTAAATATCATTTTGTCCTTTCACTAAAGGGTTTTCATACATTACTCAAAACTATCCAAAAAGAATCATAAGGTGACCAATACATTTTTATTCTTAAAAATTTTATCAATGTTGTTAATTATTCAAGTGTGAAAATACAATCTAAGCAGAAATTTCCTTCTCATTTTTAAGTAGTAAAATGGAAAATTCTCTATTCTCCATCATAAAACTGTGTCAAAGCTCACATTTGTAGAGAACAATACAGCAGGAACCATCAACTGTCATGAAAATTGTACTCACTTGATTATAGGCATCTGATATTTTCATAATAGTTTCTTTTTAGAAGATGCCCCATTTTCCCATGTTTCTCATCTTTTCAGAGGAAGTAAGTACTAATGAACTAAGACACCCATCTTATGCAAAGAATACTATCTACTATATACTATCTTTGGGAAAATAGCAGTCATGTAATTTTCTGTATTTTGTGGTTCAAGTGGGAAATCTCTTTTTTAAAAAAGCTGTACCCCTTCCAGTTTCCTTACTGTGTACCGGTAAATTCCATCTTACTGAGAAGCTTTGCCAGTGGTTTAAACACTATTAAGTAGTATCCTAGGCTTTTAGAAATGCTTCAGGGTTATTCCACGCACTTGATTTGAATTTATCTATTTTTCCATTATTTATTAAATCACCAAACACAAATTAGTATGCATTTCTTGTTTTGCTAATACTAACATACTTAATTTGTGCTGGTTTAAAGTATGCTCATTCAGCCCTCAAAAAGCTTTTCCCCTGTCACCACTGCATGTATGTAATGATTTCTCTCTTTTTCGAAGACAGTGAATCCACAACAATCTTTATTTAAATACACAAATACTCAGAACTGAGTAAGTATAAAATTTATCAATATGAATCATGATTTTTATCATGATTAGAAAATTAAGACAAGAGACTGAGAAAAGACTAATTCTTATCTTTCACTCACCAATTTCAAGCTATTGTACTGAAAAAAATACTTAATAGTTTAGCCTTGTTATTTTCACTCAATATCTTTTTGAGTTAAAGTAACAAACCTGTCCTTGTAAATGCCAGTTTTGTATTTTATAATTTTAGATTTGGTGATTATATTAGACTTGTGAATTGTGCTGCTCTAAAAACATTCATTTGAAAACCATAGTTCAAAGAGCAAATTAAGCTTTGGTGTTCCTGGCTAACCAGTTCTCCAGAGGATGAAGTAGTAATTAAGTCTTTAACTTTGTTGCCTATTCTTGCTATATATGGATGTTCAAACCTATCTTTCCAGTTTTTTTCCCCACAGTCTCTTCTCTCTCCTCACTGTGAAAAAAAAAAACCCAAATATAATGAATGTATCAAACACTGCAAGGCTAACAGCAAATAAAAATGTTTAAAAATACATGAATATTCTATTTTCTATGAATTTTCTAAGTTTCAGCTGTGACTAAGACTAGGAGCTCAGCATGAAACAAAAGTGTCCATATGAACTAAAGAATGACAGTTAAAACTACCACAGAAAATCATTACTAGCTTTTCAGGGCTGTTACATGCATTGGTACCAAAATATACTCTGCTACCAAAAAAAAAAAAAAAAAAACAAAAAACAAAAAAAACAAAAAACCACAGTAAAAGTTTACAAATAGCACTGCCTTGCTCCATCTCCTCCAAGAAAACTGGACCTCTCCACACCCAACATTTAAGGATTAATGCCTGTTGTGGCAGGAAGAACCCTTGCCCAGTCTATGGCTCAGTACCAGGCCAATCTGAGATTTTCTTCACATCTTAGGTATTCACCTAACAGATTAAATTACTTTTTGAAAGTTCACTGAGTGAAAATACTGCTCTGTCAAACTACATGGATTAAAATAAACCAACAAACATCATATATTCTCAACTATCTGTTTAAAGCACCTGAAAAAAAAATCCTATTAATCCCTTAAGATCCATCTTAAATATCTCTTTTCCCATGAAAGTTTTCTAATATAAATTCTCAAAAATACAGATTTCACCTTCTTTCAAGTTTTCTCACATTTTAAACATTTTCTGATTTAGAAGTAAATAAGTATGTGTCAGAATCTCCTGTGAATTTTTTAAAAATACAGACAAAAACCAACACTTTAAATCTGATGTTTCTAAATCAGTAAGTCTTACACGGGGATAAGAAAATCTGTATTTTCAAAGCATGCTAAGTGATTCTGATCTGCACTTACATAAGAAGGCTTCCTGGAACCACTGCATGAGACCTAGTACTGAGCCAGGTTCTGTAATACTAACAAAAAAGCTCTGGGCCTAATTCACACCATTTTCTCTCTACCATAAAGTCCACTAAAATGCTTAAGACTTCAATTTTAACAATTACTGTGTGTCTCCATGCATGATCCTAATAAAGGATACAATGATAAAAAATACTTCCAGTGCATTTAAGTTTAGTGAATACACACAATTAACATAAAAACAAGATCAAAACCAGTAGTAGAGACTCAAAACACTATAAAAGCATGGGAATGGAAAATATTAACACAGGCTAGAGAAATGGAAATGGTATTGAGGAAAAAGGCATTTGACCTCAACCAATAAAAAAGAGAAAAAATGTCAAGAATGAAGACTTTCCCATGCAAGGCAAGGTCCAAGGACAGGCCCAGAGATGAGGAAAAGCCTAACCACGTTCAAATACATAGTCTTGAAAAGCAGGACATGTATTCTGTAATACGGTGGGTCTGAGAAAAGTAAGCTTGAAGGAACTAGGCTTATTTATTCAGAAAAGAAATCTGGCATTACTTAATAGTATATCTTCCCCCTCAATCCTCAGGAGCAATTATATTCCAAGGCCTGCATGGACCCAAGAAACCTATAATTTAATGGCTTTTTCTTTTTTTGTACCAAAGATTGCACTCAGGAATTATGTTTCCCAGGCAGGTGCTTATGCCACTGAGCTATCTCCCTGGCCCACCTTTCTATCTTAATTAGCATCTATCATGCACTAAGCCCAAAACTTTTAGTTACAACAGCAAAACTAGCAGGAATTGCTTTTCTTTTCTTCACAATTTCAAAATAGAAGATCCTTTTTAACCATGACTTTAGCAACCTCAGCATATTTGTTTGCTTTATGCATTAAGCTGAACTATTACCTTTTCACTTTAAAACAAGTACTTCACAACTTTTCTTTACCATATCATAGTTCCTAGCATGACTAATCTTGTACTCTGGGGCTGCTATTAAGTAAATAAGAAATGACTGAAACACTACAATGCTGAGGAAGTCAATTTGATAACCTCAATAGCTACTAACAGGCATGGAATGTATATATAGTAAGTATGTGGGAAAAGAGATGACACATGTCCTCTTGAAGGGTGCAGGATAGAGGGAGATTTCCTACCATCCAGACAAAATTCAACTTAAAACCTATGAATATTCCTGGAATTTTCCATTTAACATTTTCAGACTGCAGGTGACTACAGATAAACTATAAGAGAAACCTCAGACAAGGGGAACGACTGTAAATTATTATTTTAAAAATATTTTCTAAGCATCTAGACAAAATTCCTGTCACATGGGAGATTATATACAAATGGCAATAAATGAGACTTTCAACTTAAGTAAAACATCAGATTGTAGTAAGTTCTAAAACAGAAATAAGCACAATAACATGATAAAAAATAATGGTGGAAAGGGGCCGGGGAGATGGCTCAGTAGAATAAGTGCTTCCCTGGCAAGCGCAAGGGCCTGAGTTCAATCCCCGGGTCCGCAAAAAAATAAATAAATAAATAAATAAATAATAATAATAATAATGGTGGGACACTGGGCATGGTGGCGCACATCTATAATCCCAGTGCTTAGAAGGCTGAAAACAGGAGGATCAAGTCCTATCTGTGTAGTGAGATCCTGAATACATAAAAAATAAAATAAAATAAATTTAAAATAATAATGATGGTGGGAAATTTCTCTTACACTGCTCTAAGCCCTTCTTTTGTGACATTCTAGATGATAATTAATAGGAAGAAGGCCAGCGAGATAGGTCAGCAGTCTAAAGTGTGCATAGATCTAAAGTGCCTGCTTAGGCAATTGTGCAGGGATCTTGGTTGCATCCCCAGCACCACATGCTGTGCCAGAAGCAGGCAGGAAGGCAGGGAGGCAGGGAGGAAAGTGAGCCAGGCAGCTGGCCAGCCAGGCAGCCAGCATGGTGACAACACACCTGCAATCCCAGCATATGGAAGACTGAGGGAGGAGAATCTTGTTTGGGAGCAGGCTGGGCTACACAGTGAGGCCCTGACTCAAAATGTGAAGGGAGGTAAGGAGACAGAGACAGAGAGAAGAACAGAGAGAGACAAAGACAGAAAAGAACCAGCCATTCCAAGACAAGAACAAGTGGAACCCATATACAAAGAACATGAGTTAAGGAACTTGCCATATTCCAGGAAGGCTAATGAGACCAGAAGGTTCCCAGAAAAAAAGAGTGCCTAGGTAAGGTTAAAGAGATGAGTGCTAAATACAGAACATCTAAATTGTTCTAGCAACAATTAGAAAACAAAGAACCCGGGAGATGGCTTAGTAGAATAAGCGCTTCCCGGGCCAGTGCAATGGCCTGAGTTCAGTCCCTGGTTCTGCCCCCCCCTCAAAAAAAACACACACACAAAAAAAACGAAACACCCAGATGTGATTTATATTTAAGATTACTTGCTATTAGATGGAAAAGAAACTGGAGAAGCAGACCACATAAACAGTACACAAAAGAGGCAATGATGACTTGGTCCAGTTTGGCACAGTAAAAACACAAGTAAACACTTTTTTTTTTTTTTTTTTTTTTTGACGGAACTGGGGATTGAACTCAGGCCCTTGTGCTTGCCAGGGAAGCACATATTCCACTGAGCTATCTCCCTGGCCCCTCAAGTAAACACTTCAGCAATATAGTATGAAAGCCAGATTGAAAGAATGACTAACAGACTAGACATGGAAAGTATAGGGGAACAAAAGCAAATAAATATTAAGTTTCTTTGTTAAACATTTTTTCAGAGAGTGACAATTAGTTTTACCTAGCTTCATGAAAGCTCAAACTACATAGTCTTAACTCAGCAAACAAAATGTAGAAAAAAAAAACTAATAAATTTTAAAATAAGGCACCACAGGGAAAACAGGACATTCTTCTAAGTTAAGTATGAGATTTTCATATCAATAGCTGAAGAGAAATTATACATTCATATGCACATGCACAAGTGCTTCAAAATAATACCTGAATTCCCCACACATGAAAATTTATAAGACAATGTTAATGTTTTCTTATAATTATAAGCATACAAAACAGAAGTTATGTGGAGCAGCAGACAGCCCTACTCTCCTTCACTCTAGAAAAACCAGTGATTCTCCATTGTCATATCTTCTTATAGCACTAGATCTTCTTTTTTTTCCTTTTTTTTTTTCTTTTTCTTGAGAGGAGGGAGTTTACAGGGGACTGAACTCTGAACCTTGCACTTGCTAGGTAGGTGCTTATGACACTGAGTTATCTCCCCAGGCCAGCACTAGATCCTAACTAGGACTCAACATCAAAATTACCAGAAAGGCCTACTAAAATACATGTGCAGAGCTGGATGGAAAGAAAAAGTAAAGGAATTATAGTTAAGAAATTGGGTTGTTGAATTATTGAAACTGTCCTACCAATTTGATTTGAAACTGTCTCATTGCTATTTGTTTATCAATAAAATTATGGGGGAAAAAAAAAAAGAAACTGGGTTGGTAAATTTAGGATGGGAACCAGATAAAAAAATATATACTTGCAAACAGGCACAGGTTCAATCCCTGGGCCTGCAGTGCCAGCTCCACCCCTGGGGTGCACTGAGATAGCAACTGAGACTGGGTGTGGTAGTGCATGCCTATAACCCCAACTCTTAGAGGCTGTAAACAGGTGGATCACTACAGTCCGATCTAGTAGTGAGACCCTGAATACCCTGTAGACTTTTCCCTAAAAAAATTAAAAAAAAAAAAATTACACACACACACAAATACAAATACAACTTAGGAGATGCAGATGTACAAACTTGGGAAATCAATAAAAAATGAAAATTATTGGGGACTGAAATAAAGACTGCTGAGCTAAATCCCTATTTCTCTTTATTTTGAGAAAGGATCATGCTAAGTTTTTCTGGCTATACTGAAACTTGCAGATTTGCAATTCTTCTGCTTCAGCCTCCTTCGTGGGAGTATAGGTATGCGCCACTATGCCTAGGTAAGCCAACTTAATTTTTATAAAACTTTAATTATTAGCCTTTTCTAATATTAATGATTCAAGGTATGAGGTAAATCCTTTATAGTGAAAAGTATTTCATGAATGTAAGTAAATTTAGACAACAAACTTTTTCTTACTATAATAGGAGTACGAAAAGCTTTTAAAAAGTAGCAAATCAGGCTTGGGTATAGCTCAGTTTTAAAGTCTGTTGCATTAACTGTGATAGTCTTAGGCCAGGGATATAGCTCAGGGCTGCCTGGCAAACATGAGGTCCTGAGTTCAATTCCCAGTACCAAACAACAATCGCGCATGGTGGGGCCGGGAAGATGGCTCAATGGAATAAACGTTTCCCTGGCAAGTGCAAGGGCCTGAGTTCAATCCCCAGTTCCAAAAAAAAAAAAAAAAAAAAAAAAATCCCAAATAGTGATAGGCCTTATACCAAAACCATTATAATCAAGTGGCAAAACAAAAGGAATATTTTACATAATTATGTTCAAAGTAGACCTTTTGGGGTGGGGGTTGGCGGTCATGTTCCCCACTGATCTTTAAATGCAGCATTTTTTTTTACTGATAAAACCAAGTGCAGGTATCTGCTAAAAAGCTCTTCCAAGCAATTCTTACAAGGGTAATATTATTTCCTGCAACTATAGGTACACAGTTTACTCCCTGAGGGGTTATGTATGAGACATAAAAATCCCTCAACAGGAATTTCTCAAATATCTCCAGTATTTTAAAAGTTGGAGGATGTAGTGATATTACACGAAATCCATTTATTTAATGCAAGAAACCATAAAGTTTTTACACTGCAACTATAGTCTTTTTTATAGAAATAAAGATGGAAAAAATAAAAGAAAAAGAAATAAAGATGGAAAACTCAGAACGCTCACATTTGGGAAATTAGGCAGATTTCTAGAAAGGCTTTCAAGCTGATTTTTTTTTCCCAAACTGATTTTTACCAGTGAAACTAAGAAAGCCTATTTCAATTATATTCTGATTTTTATGACATGGTAAAGTAACTCTAATCTTCAAGGACTAGACCAAGTGCTAAAAACGCAAAATTAATCTGCACTATAAAAAAGCACACAACAGATTTTTCTTCCAAAGATAAGAAATTACAATACCAAGAATATGAATACCATAATTTATAAAATACTAGGAAGTAATACACCTGAGCAATCACAAAAATTTTCTTTTCCACAGAAGAGGTCAAAATGCACAACCAAGCCAAGTGGGTGACACACACCTGAAATCGCTATGTGGATGATCTGGATATGAAAAAAACTGGAAGCACTAAGAAAATGATGCAGGCTGGCCAGATAGTTCAGCGGACTAAAGCACCTGCTTAGGCAGAGCACAGCAGCCAGGATTCAATACCCGGAATGCTGTGCCACCCCTGCCCCTGGGGTGCACGCTGAGAAGGCCAGGACTTTGAGACTGGGGCGTGGTGTTGCACACCTGTAATCCCAGTGCTTGGGAGGCTGAAAACAGGAGAATTCCTACCAGTCCAAGCTATGTAGTGAGACTCTGTAGACCCTCTACTAACTATAAAAAAAGAAAATGATGCAGTACCAGAAAGCTTCCTCATAAAATGTATTTAATCTCAATGACCCAAATTCAGACACATGTATCAGTGTATAAGTCTACCATATATTATTCAGTAGTATTTGATGACGATCATAAGGCTGTGTAATTACTTTCTTTTCCATGTCTTCACAGAGATCTTCAGTGTAAATTTAGCCTTGTCTCTATTAAGAACATCTTTTCCAAATGCACTGTCATTAAATATTTTTTTAAAAAATCACTATAATATAGACCATGTAAAAAAATGCTGTACTTAAGTCCCTAAAACTGTGAATATCGCATCCACTTAAAATACGTTCTGTTAGGGTTTTAATTATAACTTTAGGAATTTTATCCATTGGTTTGTATAAAGTTAGCTTACTGAGTAGGTTTTTTTTTTGTTTTTTTCTGGTTTTTTTTGGTGGAACCAGGGCCTTGCTCTTGCCAGGCAAGCACTTATTCTACTGAGCTATCTCCCCAGCCCTATTTAGTGATTATCATACTTGGAGAAACAGAACAGTGACCTATCTGCCTCCAAACTTGGAATGTCCTGAAATGATAGGCTCCTCCCTAGCCATTCAATGGTAGCAATATTTAAAATCATAACACTGTCATTATTTAAACAAAAACTCAAAATGGGGTAAAGAGAGGTGCTAGCCACAAAAATAACTTTTGGAGATCGAAATAACTACTTTTCTTGTCAAGCAATAATGAATGCTTAACTGTCAATGGGTCCCATTTCTAGTGATAAATAACCTTGTTTTGTTTATAAATAAATATATTCTCAAGACAAGAATGTCTTGTCTTGAGAGTTCAATCCCTAGTACCAAAAAAAAAAAAGATACGTCTGATTTTAACTATAATTGTTCACAAAAAGTAACGTACAATTAATCAAATTTAATTTTGGATTCTTTTCTAATGAGTAAGACTGTATCAAATTAAAAACAAAAATTAAGTTTTACTTCAAGAAAATCAACAAAAACTTCATAACACTAAAAACAATTTAGTAAATTTTCAACTTTTAATTTATTTTTTAACACATTTTAAGCATATTTATTAAATGTGACATGTCAAGTACAATACACCTGATTATTACCTCCCAACTTGCAAGTTCAAAATTTAAATAGCCACACTATTCTTAGCCTATTAATTTTTCAGGTATTCTCTAAGTTTTATTTGACAATGTGATATAATAATTAATTTACATTATTTTTGACCCATTAACATTACCAAAGTAGAAGAAATCCCTGTTGCCCAGTTTTATTCAATTTGTATTTGTGATCTTGATTGAGCTTCAGTAACCCCTGTAACAATGAATTCAATAACCAGTTATTTAGAACAGACATGAACCAGAAATGAAGCAAAACTATAAAACTAGTCTCAGCTGAAAGACAACTTAAATGCCAAATACCTTATTCACATGCAGTAATTCAAGTCCTGATTCAAAGGCTTTTTCTTATTTTACAAGAAAAAATATTTAAAATATTTGTGTGTTCTTAGCTTCAGCAGATTAAGAGAAGGAGGACAAATTTCAGAGGAAAGTAGAAAGAAGAATGGTTAAAGATCTGAAGTCCCATGACAAGTAGCAGCATCAGCCTTGGCTCATGGAGACTTAGAAACTCTGGCAATGGATCCCAGCAAGTGCTGGGTTTTAACAAGCTTCCAGTTAATTTAAGATGGACTCTCAAATTTGAGAATCACTGTAATAAAAGAAAGAATGCTAGCAGCACAAGAAAGTCATTAGTAAAAGGAAGAACTCAAAAAGGTTCAAATAAACCTTGCTGAGAATGGTCCTTTGAGGGACTATTTTAACAGACTAATAAGAGGCAAGAGAAAAACCTTACCTTCAAGGAATTATAGTCGAATAGATAGAAGCAGAGGCCAAGGAAAAGGATAAAGGATCTTAGTACTTATGTAACATTGAAACAAACTGCTCCAGAAATCCTGCTACCTAAGAAGTCTCAATTGTATTCTGATTAAATACAATTATCAAGGCATATATTATTCAGCATAAATCAACAAAAAAAGACTACAAGTACTCTGAAGCAAGACAAAACTGAGACTTCTGGCAATCATTCTGTGCCAATACTGGAAAATATGCAACATCCCAACAATTAAACTATAAGCTCCTGATATCCAAAAAGAATTCAGGTACACTGTTAAGATTTATTTTGCTAGTGAATTTAGTTAGTGCAGCTGTTTTGCTGATGTTTTAAAAGTAGATACAAAAAAAAAAAAGTAGATACAGAAGGTGAGGGTAGGTTTTAAAAAAAAAAGTAGATATAAAAGATATAAATAAAATAATGCTTTAAAATGTATATTCATGAGGTTACTGGGATCAACTGTTAACAATTTTGCAACTATAGAAGTCTGAGAAATACAGCCTGACTACTTAAAATAATGAAGTCCAAAGTCTGGAGAAGAAACTTCACAGGAGAAACTTCCAGGCAAGATCCAGCTCAGTCCATGCATGCTTCTCCATGCTTTCCCTCCTCCTGCTGATTGGAGATGCTGAGCAGCTACTTGACCTGTGTCCCTAATAGGTTATATGAAGAAAAGCACACTAGCCAATCTGACCTGCTGTTACAAAACCAAGAAGTGAATTTTTGTCATGTTCAGCAGCTACACTTGGGATATACTTGTTTCAAAAGTTTAACCTATCACTATTTCACAAACACTGGACCGGAAGATTATGGCCCCATAGTAACCACAGCTTAAAAGGCAGTTGGTAACTAACAATATATAAACATCCTATTGACTTGCAATGTTTTCTCACATGTACATCACCCCCACCCTTCAAAGTTATTAGTTACTAATTACTATTTTAGGAACACTTCTCTAAAATCTTTACAAGCCTATCTGAACACCCTGTAGACCCTTCCTTAAAATACAGCAACAAAAAAGTACAGTTATAAGACAACTTTTTCTATATTAAGAATTAAGTACAATAACCTATTTTTTAAAATAATTAAAATTAATCAGGTGCAGGGGCCAGGAGTTAGATCCCTGGCTGCCCTGCCAGCTCTGCCCCAGAGCAAACTGGGATGGAGACAGATTGGGCGTGGTGGCACACACCTGTAATCCCAGCATTTGGGAGGCTGAAAACAGGAGGATCACTACAAGTCCAATCTGTGTAGTGAGACCCTGTAGACCCTGTCCTAAATACAGAGAAAAAAAAAGAAAGAAGAAAAGAAAGAAAAGGGATACATCAGTGATTTTTCTCCTTTCAACTAGGACCCTTCCAACATGGCCCCCTCTACAATCTGAAAGACAGAGTAAGAAAAGGATGGCTTTCACAGTACTGCTAAGAATCAAAGCATAAGAAACACAAGATATAAAAGGACTATTTGCATTCTTACACAATTAATACACTCCTGACTATACAAATAACATGAACAGTGAATTTTTAACCAAATACTCTAAAGAGTACCTACAATCCACTATGCTCTAGTAAGTCAAAAGGTTAGAGAAGAAATGGTCCATGGAGGTCATTATCTATATTCCTGAGGGAAGGAAAACAAAAAACAAGACTAAGAATTGTAAATATTCTTAGGTTTTAAAATTCATGTTCTTTCTGCCTTTCAGTTCATTCAGAACACTACAACACAATGATTTACCCCAGACTCACTATGAAATGCAGGTAACATGTTGGGATTTTCTATTTATACAAACTAATGAAGACATAAGCCACTTAAAATCTTTTTCAAATTCTAACACAAATATCACACATGGCTTCCCTTTTTTCTTATCTCTTATCATTCTATTTTTGTCTACTAGCCTGTAGTCACATTTAGATGCACATATTGCTAAAAAAATGGAATTTTAGATTTGATAAACTTTAAAAATCATCTGGTATTATCTTCTTAAAAAACAAAGACACTAAAACACAGAAACCAAAAAGCATATAGAAATCCATAGCTTTTAGGAACACTGTACTATGTTCTAAAGACCTTTGGGTTATAATCTAAAGGAAGCAGTCATCAAAATGCCATAAGAGGCTCTGCTGCAGCTGCAGGTCACTGAATCCATGAAAAGAAATCCTACTTACAGAGACCCCTTAAGTCCCCATTCCCTACTTATGGGGAAAAAAAAAAGACAGCCAAGACTGTAATTTAAAGAGGGAGCCCACAAGAGAAATTCTTAAGCCTAACAGGACAAATCAACCAGGGATTCCCAAACAACAGAATCTGGTCCACTGGGAGCTATTCAGGCCTTACCTGACAGGTCTCCAAGCCAGCTGCAGCAGCCATATCCCTCTCTGTGCCACAAACGTCTCGCCTCAGTCTCCTGAAATTCCCAACTGTGACAGGAATATAGCCAGCTATGCTTCTCAGCCTGGTTACAGTCCTATCATTCTATTATTAGAAACCTTTCCTGGGATATCACAATCTGCAACCACATAAATGCAGACAAAAAGCAGCCCCTTCTAGGGCGAGCTTAACAGTAAAGGACAATGGAAAGCTCCTCTTCACAAAAACCTTGGGGATTCTGACCTCAGGGGCAAAATAATTAATTTTTGAAGTTGTTTTTTTTTAATGTGCAAAATATTTCTCAAACTAGACAACCTTCAAAGTTTTGAATGATTCTGGTGAATATATCTGAAAAACAAAGTAGTTATAAAAAAAAAATGGAAACATACAATTTAGTTTAAAATAATACTTACAAATACTTTAAAACTAATTTTAAAAATGTTTTGGTACCTTAAAACACAATGACTCTAGAGCTTTGATGCTGTTAAACTTAACAGGAATATTTTAGTTCTTCTTTGGCTACCTATATACTTGGAACATTTGAAGTTTTTAATTATTCTTCAAAAAAGTCTACTTTTTCATTAAATTTTGATTAAAGTTCACTCTACTTAATACTCACCAATTAAAAAAATTATTACCCAGGACAAAAATGAAGCTTTACTAAATAAGTACCACTTATGCCTAAATCTGTAGTAGATAAGAAACAGCATGGCCCCTTCTTGAGGAATTTGTAATATGCCTTAGGAATTTAGACAAAGCAATTATAAAGAATATTTCTATGCTAAACCACCTCCGTTAATAGTAAGTACAAAAATAATTTGGAGAAATCAGTTAACACTAGAATATCAAAATGAGTTTGTGGTAGAATTATCTCCCCCAAATAAGTTTGTGGTAGAATCCATTCAATGGTAGACTCTTGAAAAATACAAGGAAAGTATCTTTAGAATTATATCCCCTGGGCATGGTGGTGCATGATTGTAACCCTAGCACTCAGGAAGCTGAGGCAGGGCGATCTCTGAGAGTTCAAGGCCAGCCTGGATTACACAGTGAGTTCAAACTACTACATACTGAGACCCTGTCTCAAAAAGCACAAAACAAAACAAGTAGAACAATGATAATTAACAACTATATTACATATTTTTATAATTTTGGTTTTCAATTATTGTAACACTTAATAAACAAAATAATTTAAATGATAGCTTATAAAGCTTTTGTGTCTTGAGTGATTTAGCACAGAGCCTAAGGCACACAATGGAAATATAAATATGAAGTCAGATATTCAGCAAAACCAGATTTATCCTGCGATGGTTTCTTAATTTCCCAGTGGTATACTCCTTACCTGAGTATAAGAGCAATAATATAGCTAGATATGTCTGTGTGTTTAATGTAATCCACACAACTACTCCAGTCCTTACACCCTATAAAAGTTCATGATTTTTTGCCTACATGATATTAACTTTAATATTTTGCCCAGTTTGCATTATTTTCTCCTGTCTTTCACTAGTACAAGTTTATGGACACACATAAATACAAAACTAGCCTATAGAAAAAGGGCCGTCATACAGAAAATATTTTATTTCATTCCCTTGTATCTGTAAGGGCTTCTTACAGATAATTCTTCATTAACAAGAAGAACTCATATATGGAAGATAGAATCAATAGTCTAGGTCAGTACAGCACAGAATTTTCATCTTCATTCAAACAGGATGTACAATGGAGCTTCCTTGGTTAGCTAATGAATTACTGTACAGTAAATGACTGAGGATAGATCACAGTTTATCAGGAATACCACTTCACAGACTGCTACTATGAAACCTCAAAGTTTCAACCTCGGTCTATAAGCAATGTGAGAGTACTGCCTACAACTATTACACAATTTCGCTGGGATTAAAAACTGCATTTCTTCATCTGATATGAAATGCCATACACATAAGGAATCACAGATTTTTATTGTTTTTTAGCACAGAACTTTAAAATGAAAAGATCTTCTTACCCGAACCCCTCAACATTACAAAAATAGCTATTTTAATGTCTATAAAGTATTTTAATGCTCCTGAACAAGAATGATAAATACGTATTTCTTTTCTTTCCCTTTTCTTCCTTCTTAACACTTACTGTTTCTTACAATAATAATTAAAGTGATATTGGCCAATTTTATCTACCAATTTAGCACCATAACCCTCAGGATGATATAATACTTAGTACCCCAATAAACTGAACCTAAGAATATAAATATTTTCTTTAGTGTTTTCCCCCTCAGAAAACTGTAAGGATTGAGTATGTGGCTCAGTGGTGGAACACCGTTCCGGCATGCACAAAGTCCTGAGTTCAATCCCTAGTACAGAAAAAAATTTTTTTAAAAACTCTCTAATTAAAAAAAAACCAACTCTAATAAAATCAAATTAAAAAGAATGCAAGTCTTTTGTTTGTTTCTTTGGTATCTGGGATCAACTCAGGATCTTGCGCTTGCCAGGCAGGCACTACATCACTGAGCATATATATCCCCAGTCCCAAGAACACAATTTTTAATGTCACATTTAGTACAATGATCACTCTTCTCTCCAAATCAATTGTATGACATTTGCTATAATTTACAATAAAATATATCAAACAATCCAAAACCCTGCACTACTGTCATCTTGAAAGATTAGATACTTGAAAATAGTGAAGTCGCTATGGTTCTTTTTCTCATTTATACATCTGTGACAACATTTTCAGAGTAAAAAACAAAACAAAACATCAGTGTTTCTTATTCTTCCCAAATATCCACACAATTAAGCAGAGCAAGAGATGCACAGCACCCGAGAGGAGTATGAAACCACCAAATGACCTATAAGAACACTAACCAGAAACTTATGCCGTGCCTGTTGCTACCTCTCTTTAAATCACTTTTAAACATACTGTAAACCACAAAGTTGTAACTAAAAAGTAACTAAAATTTATACTACTAAAGTAGACTAAGAAAAAAAAATTTTTTAAAAGTAGACTAAGACTTTCTTTACAAAGTCTATTCTCAAATCAGAGATAGCAAGAAAAATTCTAATGAAAATGAATTATCTGTAATTATTTCCATGATAAAATTTTTGTTACACAAAGGATTAAAGTCTGAGCTATTATTTCACATGCTTGGCATAGTGGTAATTTCATTTTTAAAGCTCTATTCAAAAAAATCTTTGCTAAGCAAGTGCTATTACAAAGATACATATTTAGATTTTACCTTATATTAAAGTATACTATAACAAAAATTAATGTATACTATAACTTGGAGAAGTTAATTTCTGAAATGCTATGAAACTTACAAGATGGTAATAAAAACTCTGACCAGAGAAAAATGCATACCTACAAATAAAAATTGTCCATATAATTGTAGGGCTTCTTACAGATAATAAACCCCAACTACAGTACCATGCCTTAATTGTTCTTACAACTACTTCCGAATGTAACTATTGTTCATAGATTAAATGTACACAAAATATCAAGTTAAGAGATCCTTGACTTGTTAAAACAATAAAATCACTATGCATACAATTCAACAGAAACAACATATCACATAATTTTCATGTCTTGTGAATCAAGTATAGCTATAATATTTTACTTCTTGCTTTTAAGTAAATAAAATTAAAAAAACAATTTATATTTAAGTGATCAAAAATTTTAAAAAAGAAATATAATTCACTGAATCTTGTTATGCCAAACATTACCTCTATTCTTTGTAATATGTGGAGATTGGAAATGTTTAAAGTGGTTCAATTTTGCTCAAAGATTTTTATTTATAAGAATGTAGATTTAAATATATGTATATGCGTAATATTTTCCCACATATAAAAAAATAACATTAGTTTACATAAGTGCCTAAGAATATAAGGAGTTACTTTCTAGGGCAATAGTTTGGAGGATAATTTTAAAAAATAAGAATTTATTAGTGAAAATTATTAATTTATTTCAACTACAGTAGACAAGAAGTATTACAAGTAAAGAAATGTCATAATCTTATATAATCTAAAGTAGAAATGTCAAAAACCCTTTTTAGGCCTTGAAAAATATTTGTAAATAAATGATGGAAAATGTTGAAGGGGTAAAGTGATTTTCTAAAAGTAAGGCAGGCTATCTCAGTAATTTTGCATTTTTGTACTCGAAATAAAAAAATTTGTTGGTAAAATAAATAAATAAATGGCAAAAATTTTTGGACTATTACCTTCTGGTGTATGTTTATACAATTTTTTTTTTTTTTTACATCCTTGTGCTACTTATTTATCTGAACCATCTCCACAGTCCCAGTGTCTTTTTTT
Source organism: Octodon degus (assembly GCF_000260255.1). NCBI lineage: Eukaryota > Metazoa > Chordata > Mammalia > Rodentia > Octodontidae > Octodon > Octodon degus. Next base: position 5,344,599 of record NW_004524614.1, on the reverse strand, counting down.
TTTTTTTTAAATCATAAGGCTTTTGTTTCTGCCTTAAGGTTTCCCCACAGAATTAACAAGTCTTTTCATTTTGTACAGTTTTTGCAGCATGGATCAAACACTGGCTTAATATACTGTGTGAAGAGAAAAAATTGCTTATGCAAGTGAGCTTTAATGAACAAATGTATATTTTCCCAAAGTCTGAGTAGAGTGTGTGTGGCTTTTTTGTTTCTAATTAATATGAAGAAAGTTCGTCCAGTTCTTACAAATATTAGTCTTTTAATGGTATCCATTCTTCTGTTAAGTCATTTACTAAAAAGGAAAAGTATGAAGAAATAAGTCATTCTAGCACTTTCAGAATAATTTGAGCTTAGATGACTGTTATTGGAATACTTCTGAAATATTCGTCATAGAGTACTTAAAAGTACATTTAATATGCTACACTGATCTATTTCTAATGGTTTTAGACAGTGATTGATTTCATCATAAATAGGGACCATAAGTGTTGTTTTTGTTTTGTTTGTTTTTTTGCCTGGCTCAGGATGCCTTCAGGGCAGGTCTGGTATGGCTTGAGCATCTGGGGATCGAACCACAGTAACCTGGGACTGACTGCTCTGTTTAAGCAGTCACTTAAATAACTGAGCTAATGAGCAGGCCCTCTAGGTTAGGGTCCTCTAGAAGAGTAAATAGATTCTTAGCTAAGTAAGTTTTAAAATTAATTTCATCCTACATTTAAACTGTGATGCTCAATTAGGGCCATTGGAAGACCCTATAAACAATTTAATACTTACTGAAAAGCTTAAACAAATACTACAAGTATTAATGGAAAATTTTAAATGACCTCAAAATCTAATGTTTCCTTTTTGTTTGTTTTGTTTTGTTTTTGCTTTGTTTTTTGGTGGAACTGGGGATTAAACTCAGGCCCTTGTGCTTGCCAGGGAAGTACTTATTCTACCGAGCCATCTCCCCAGCCCCTAATGTTTCCTTTTTATTTCCTCATTATTTAAAAAGAATTTGGATTGGGAAGACTGAGGGTATAGTTCAGTGGCAGTGTATACATATATTTAAAACCTAGCTTTTATACTGGTACTGTCCTTTTAATGGAAAGCCTGAAACAGTTTAATCAAATATCTGAAAAAAAAATTTACTTCTGATACAACGTACTTAAGAAAACCAATGGTCTGTGATTAATGTTTATGTCACATTAATTTAGATGCTTTATAAACAAATATTTAATGGTAAATTATAAGACTACTCAGAAGACTAGACAATGCCTCTTTAAGAAATTTCAGGTATACAGTTGATGTGTAGCTTCTGCTGCTGTACACAAGGTGAACATACTTTCAGGGGATGACTATCTTAGTAGTGTACAACTCAGGACTTTAGGTCACCAAGGATATTTAATTCTAACACTGTTCTCTAAGGAACACAGGAAAATTTACAAGTTTAAATGAAGCTGAAAAGAATAATGATAGAAGAAATGGTAAGGGGACAAATAGTAAGAGGTGGGTTAGAAAAGAGAAGACAGAGTAGGGACAAGATAGAATGGAAAGGAAAGGAGACACTGATGAAATTCTTGGCAATAAAGGTTGTGTTATTCAAGTGCTAAGTTACCTATGATATTTTATATGTTACAGTTTCCTGGTGGTCTAGTGGCTAGGATTTATATGATAATCCAGATGCTCTATCCCATAATGATTTTTATTTTTATCTTGACTCATTCTTCTTGATTTGGCATCAGTACCAAAACCTTACTAGATTTAAATCCCTGGAAGCAGGGACAATTCTAGGGTGATCTAGATAAACCTTTTGGTTTTGTTGTAGTGTGTGCATATTTCATTTTACTTCTGTTTCTGGAATGTCCAAGACCAAGTGGTAATTTTCCAGTACAGGTTCTAGAAACATAATTTATCGATGCAACTCAAATATTTTACAGAGTAACTACTTAATGCCTGTTATGAATTCCATGATTATGCCTACCTTATTTTTCCAAACAAGACAGAAGTGGAGATGGGTGGTGTTAATTTTATGATATTTTAACAGTTCTATATTAATATTAAGGTCTGTTACAGATTAAATACAAATTTTGCCTAAATTATTAAGATAAAGACTTTAAGAACACCTTAGGTCTCTCAAACAGTTGCCATGAACTGTGCCTTAAAACCTTGAGTGTTAACTTGCCTTTGTACACATTTTTCTGCCATCATAGTATAATTGGAAGAAAATGACTGAAAAATATTCTTCCCTACTATTGTGATACCTGAGGTAATATATTTCTTTCCTACTATTGTTTATAATATTTCGCCTGATTTAAATTACTACTATAACACTTATAATCAAAATTCTGAATGGTACTACATCTAAACATGTATTTAGAATGTCATTTTAGAAATCAAGAAAAAAAAAAAAAAGAGGAGGGCTTTGAGTCATATATATCCATCAATATTCCCTCTATTTCTAATGCCTTTACAAAATGTTTGAGTGACATAGCACTTCTGACTTTAAATAATAAGGAAATACCAAGCTACAAACCAGTATTTCTTCTGAACAACCGTTTTATCCTTTCAATTTATTTTAAGTTTTTAAAAGACCTTATATATAACCTCATTCACACTTTAATTTTGCTTTGAAATTCTTAACTACATATTTGACCTATTGTACCCAAAATTAAAACATAAAAGTCAATATGCTCAAAAGTGAATCATTCAAGTACACAATCTTTGTTCTGATAAATAATGGTGCTGACAAATTTGTTATCTGGAACTCACTGGAAGTAGTTACTCAACTTACCTGGTGCTAATCCAGCAGTAGCAGGGCTTCCCATGGATGGGTGAGAGAAAACTTGAGAGAAGGCAGACATATTTGACTGGGACACGTTACTCAGCCTGGAGGTTGATCCTCCTTTAGGAATAAACTCGCTTGCAGTAGGATTTGGTGTCTATTTAAAAATCAAATATAGTAAGTTAACACACTTTAGGCCCCCAAAAGACATGGTTACCAGTCTTACTAGTCTTTACTAGTCTTAAAAGTACTAGTTGTTACTCCACTATGCTTTATTTACAGAGTAAAAACTTAATGAAAATTTGACAAGTCTTTTAGTTTCTATTCTTTGGCATAGTATGTTGAATTTCTCAAGAAATTTGATCAAATCTGATCATTTTAATCTTTCATTTGCAGAATTCTTAATGTGTAAAATCTGCCTTTAGTTTTCAAGCATGCGACATTACTAAACCAACTTAACACATTTTTGAGAACTGGGAGGTGGAAACTACCTCAAAACTGAGCAACAAGTTTCAGATGTTACAGATTTAAACAACTTCTACCAAGATAAAAGTTGAAATAACCTGTTGTTCAATATGCATCACTTTCTTGTTCTGTGAAAGCAAAAGTTTCCCTAATATGATGCCATGATAGATAAAACACTTAAAGCAAGGCAAATATCTGGGAGGAATCAAGGTAAGGAAAAAGAAGTTTTATAAAAGAGCCACTGGAAGCTTAAGCAGCATTACATGTGACCTGTTCTTTAAATATTTTAGTACAGAAAACAATTTTCACAGTGATAGTATGATACAACCTATTTTATACTTAAGTGGTATTGTATTTCTCTAGCTTTAAAACTACAAGACCATTCATTATGAGAACATATATCAAATTCATAGTCTGTTTTTGTCCATGTGAATTTCCATAGGAAGCAGAAAATTTTAAAATGGACTAACTCCTACACAATCAACAACAACCTCCTTATCTGAGATTGTCTCCTTGTCTAAGAACAACATTTTTAAATTGCCACATCAAACAGAGTTCAAAACACTAGATTTTGAAGCTTAACAAGTCAATAGGTTAATCTACTTGTAAACTCTAAAGTAAATAATACTATCAGTTATGAGCCAGCTAAACTATTTTTACCAAGATAAGCAGTGGTAAAATATAAAAGAAATACTTAATGTGAGTTTGATTAAAATACTCTGAAAAGTGGGGGACATAGCTCGGCGATGCAACGCCTGCTTGGCAGGCATAAGATCCTGAGTTCACTTCCCAGTACCAAAACTTAAAACCTGAAAATACAGGATGAAGCTCTTTTAGTGCTACATCTAAGACATGAAATTCCAAAATGGAAAAGTCAAACTTGAACCAAAATATTCTTTTGAAAGGGAAAAAAAAATTTTTTTATCACCTAAGTGTATTTATGAAACATCTTTCCAATTCTAAAGCTTTTAAAAATAATGGCATGTTAAGTGAATATCTAATTAAATTCTGGTATAGAACTCAAGCCACTGCATTTTACTGGTGTAGCACTTCTACTATAAAGGAACAACTGGCATGACAAGTAAATCAGAGCTAGTTATGTACCCTGTTAACTCTAAATCTGTCTTATAAAAACCATTTGTTATCTTGGTAAGGTTCCAAAAAAATGCCTAAGGGAAATGGGGTTTCAAGGTTATGAAATCATTAGGAAAAACAAAACTACATAGGGAAATCATATACATGTATGATCCTTTTAGTATATTCCTGAGAAATATATACTGCCTTTTCAAAAACATCTTACAGTTACAGAGAACCACATATGATCCGATTTCCAGGTTGAGTTTCCCAAATTCCTTTGAAAGTCTCTTTTTGGAGGGTTGAACCTAGAGCAGCAGTTGGGAATCTATGGCATGCATGTGCTTTCTCTTTTAATACAAAAGGTGTTAATGTATGAGCTGCTTTTTCGAAACGAAAATTTTAGCAGTCAAGTTCAACTGCAGTGTTGGCACTTTGCAGTAAGTGTGTTTTGGGCTACAGTTTGGGACTTGTGTCTAAAAGGTTTACTATCACCAATCTAGGCCCTTCACATTGAGCTCTGTCTCCAATTTTTTTTATTTTTATTTTTTATTTTGAGACAGTCTCACTAAATTGACCAGGCTGGGAGCAGACTTGTGATCCTCTTGCCTCAGCTTCCTAAAGTGCTGAAATTGCAGAAATAAACTATTGACTGAAATAATCCCTTTCAGATCTGGGAATATAGAGCAGTGGATATTGGGTTCCATCCCCAGCACCACTAAATGAATCCATCCATCCATCTTAACTACCTACTATGTTTATCTCTATGAGATCAAATTTTTTATTTTTGTGAACTGCATGAACATTAATGCCTATTCATAATTTAAACTCTTAATTTACATTCCTATCTTAATTAGTGCTAAATACATTTTTGTTTTGTTTTCTTTCGAGACAGGGTCTTGCTATGCAGTTCTGGCTGACCTAGTTAGTGCTCCCTTTTGTAGCCTCCAGGGTGGTCTCAAACTCACAGTAATCCTCCTGTTTCAACCTTCCCAGTGCTGAAATTAAAGGCACGTGCCACCATGCCCAATTCCTGGGCCAGCACTGCGTGTCCTGGTTTCTGGGATTGAAACTGGGACCTTGTGTTTACCAGGTGATTAAACTCGGGAACTTGCACTTGGCAGGTAAGTCCTTATATCTCTGAGCTATCTCCCCAGCCCCCTAAATGCACATTAAAAAAATAAATAAATAAAAAGCATTTATTCAAAACAGATACTCATTCTGTGAGGATTTGTCAATAAATTCAACTTTAAATTTCTATACACTTAAATTTACCCTGTAATTTATGTGCAAAAAAACTACCAAGTGCTTCTTATGTAGTGTTCTCCAAAATAATACTATTTCAAAACATTTGGATATGATCTGTGCCTGTAATCTCTAGACATAAACATAATAAATCAAGACTTCTGACCTTTTGCTTAAAAGTATTGTCATTATAAATTTTTATATTGTAAATGAGAACATACTATTCCAGACACCTCACCAACTGAACTGATAGATGTCTATATACAAATGACCAACATTTTTTAGTAATGGAATAACTTTTCAATGAGGTTTTAATCTTAGATATAATTTTATGGTTTTGTTATAGTATTCCACATAAACTTGTATGTTTTGTTTTTTTTTTTCAGTTAAATTCAGTGTTTAACATTTTGGAGACTTCAATAAAAATATGTATAAATTAAGGGATTAATAAACATTGTAATAAAAAGTATAGACATTAATACTTTTAATTAGGTACAAAGACAGGAAAGGGTTCATACTGAATAGATTTAGAACATAAGCTAATTATGTAGTATTTTGTTGCAAAAAATATGAAAAATAGTCTCAGTGATGGAATGAATAAAAAACATACTAATACCCCTATAAATTATTCAGTGTTTTATTAATCACATGAAAGCACAAAATACTTTGCATGGTACAGCTTGTTCTAATAAGATGCAATTTGCTTTATCCTAACCCTAACCTTTAATACCTTCATAAACTGACATCAACTTGTGATTTTTTTTCTTAGCAGATTTAGATATATCTAACACACCATAAACTGTACTCTTTAACACGTAAACAAGCATAAGTCAACCATCTAAAGCCATTCAATATGTCCATCATGCTAAGTCATCACAGGCTTCTTTCCTTTTTTATCATAATGCCTACCTCACTACTGTGCTGTCTCCAGGAAACCACTGATCAGCTGCCATTATAGATTGGTCTGCACTTTTTAGAATTCTACGTAAACAAACCATATATATGTACTTTTGCTTGGCTGCTTTCACTTGGCATCAAGATTCATCTATGTTATTACCTCTACCAATATTTCACTTGTTTTTAACTACTGATCAGTATTCAGCATCAATATACAGCAGCACATTTTATCCTGCTTAGATTTTTTTTCAGTGTGTGCATGTGTGTGTGTGTGTACGCACACACGTGTGTGTGTTCGTGTTCCATTTCTCTTTATTAAATATCTAGCGGTGAGTGGCTTGGACACTTGGTATGGATTATATATAATTTTTAAAAGAAACTGGTAAACTCTTTCCAAAGTAGTCATAGTTTTAGCAAGTCCATCAATACTGAATAAAAGATGAAGTACTCAGAACTTCAGTGTCTTTCTCATTTCAGATATTCTAATAGGTGTGTAGTAGTATCTTACTGTGGCATAAATTTGCATTTCTCCAATGACTTTTTGCCAATCTGTATTTTCTTTGAGGAAAGGTCTATTCATATATTTTGAACACTTTTTATTGAGTGTCATAGTGATATTTTTTCTGTCGTAGAATATTGAGAGTTCTTTATTTTGGATAGAAGATCTGTGTTCACATATTTTCTTTCAGGCTATATTTGTCCTTCCATTCTTTTTCAGGGACACTAAGTTTTTTCTTATGGGTCTATTGACCATGGTTTTTTTGTGTTGTATTTAAAAGATACTTACCTAAAAAAAAAATAAAAATAAAAATATAAAAGATACTTACCTAACCAAAGTCATAGATATATTCATTTATGTTTCTAAATTTTATGCGTTTATGATTTACATTAAGCCTACAATGCACTTTGATTTCATTTTTGTACACAGTATGAAGTACAGATATAAACTTGCTTATAAATATAAAGATCCAATAATTCTTGTGCTATTTGTGAAAAGGATCACAATACATATAGATTCCCCACTGAATAGATTTTGCTCCTTTATTAAAATCAAATTATACTACTGAGTTAGTTTCTCGGTGTTCTAATCGGATCCACTGATTTCTCAACATTGATGCCAATACCACATTGACCTGATTGTTGTAGTCTTACTGTAAGTCAAGTAGAATACATTACATCTTTTAAGTTGGGCTGGTAAACACATCCTTTGCATTCATACATAAATGTAACAATAAGTTTATTAATTTCTGTGCAGTTGCCTGTCAGGTTCTTAAGTGGAACTGCACTGGCTCTCTATGTCAATTTGGGAAAGCAGCTATCTTCAATTAAATTTCTATTTGTTTGGGTCTTTAATTTCTCTCAGGAATGTTTCATAGTTGTAAATATACAGAACTGCAAATGTACCTTTTGTCAGGCTAATTCTAAGGATTTTATATGTTTGATATTACTATAAATGGTGTAACTTTAAATTTTCAATTTGTGACTATTATGTATGTAATGATTTCCCAGCTGCTAAAACAAACTATCACATATTTTAGTGGACTGAAACAGAAATTTATCTTCTTACAGTTCTAGAGGTCAGAAGTCCAAAAGAAAGAGGTGCTGAGGTTCATATTTCCTCTAAAGGGGCTGCAACAGAATCTATTCTATACTTGTAGACTTCAGTGGCCTTTCTTGGCCATGTCTGGATTTGCAACCTCATGACCAAAGTCCCATCTTCACATTACTTTCTCTGTATGCAATCTCCCTGCCTCACTGTTCTGGGATTTTTCATTTTGTTTTAAATTAAGGATTAGGGCTGGCCAAATAGCTCAGCAGAATAATGTGCCTGCAAGCAGGTGCAGGGGCCAGGGATTCAATCCTTGGGCCTGCTCTGCCGGCCCTGCTTCTGGGGCGTACTGAGACAGCAATTGAGACTGGGCCTGGTGGTGTGTGCCTGCAAGCCCAGCACTTGGGAGGCGGTAAACAGGAGAATCACTATGAATCCGATGTAGTAGTGAGATCCTGAACACCCTGTAGACCCTTCCCCAAAATATGGAAGAAAAAATAGATAAATTAAGGATTGGACACAGGACCTTTGCTCTGAGCTATAAGCCCAGCATTTTTTTTTTTTTTTTTCAGACAGTGTCTCACTAAATTGCTTACCTGTCCAGCCTAGGTTTAGACTTTCAATCCCCTTGCCTCAGCCTTCCAGAATGTTATAATTATAGGCAAGTGCCACTATACTGAGCTCTGTCTCACTCTTTTAGGGACAATTATCACTGGATCTAGGCTTACTTGATGAATGAGGTATATGATCAAAATCAACTGCATTTTCTTAGGCCCTTTTTCAACTAATGTAAGGTTCACAGGCTTCAGAAAATACAGTATGAATTCATCTTTTTGGAGGTCTCCATTCAGAACACTATCCTACAAAAATAAAAATGAGTTGGTTATACTGATTTTGTATCATGCTAAACACGTGATTATGGCTCTATAAAAAGACCATTTTATTTTTCCTTCTTTCCTTAATGCACTAACATATACAACAGTACACTAAACTGAAGCAATGAAAGTAGACACCCCTGATCTTTATGGGAAAGCATTTCATTTTCCACCTTTGAGAATATTAAGCTAAGCATGGGGCTGGAGAGATGGCTCAGTGGAATAAGTGCTTCCCTGGCAAGCACGAGGGCCTGAGTTCAATCCCAGGTTCCGGAAAAAAAAAAAAAAAATTAAGCTAAGCATGGTGGCATGCCCATATAATTCCAGCCTGGGCTACAAAGTAAGTTCAAGGCTAGCCTGAACTGCATAGTGAAACTCTGTCTCAAAAAGAATGAGAAAAGATAGGGGAAAAGGAAGGGGGGGGGAACATGCAAGTATGTATAGAGGATGGCTGAGATGATTGTACCAATAATTTCCATCATTTTTTTTGAAAATAGCAGTTAATATGTATAATTTTCACCTTGACTACCTCTATATGTTATCTGTGATCTAAGCAACGACATCCAGAACAGTAATGTGTAATACAAAACCCACACTTAAACACCTCTCATCTTGGTCTTCTAAATGTGTATCATTTCTAATGTCTTATCAATTATTATTATACTCTCGCTAAAATGTTTAAAAAGTAAAAATTTAAAAAGACAAGAAAAAAATTAAGGTTTCTTGAACGCAAGCAGTAATACTCCAATCTTTCATATTCTGTTAATCTGTGCAACAAATTTGACATAGATAACAGAACCATTATTAGCTATTCTTGTTTTGGAAATCTATAATGCATGTGTTGTTGTATGTTACCTTGTCTCCATCTTTGTCTCTGATATTTGTTTTTATTCTTAAAAATAAAAATATTTTTAAAAGAAAAAAAAAACATGGCTCTTGCATAAATGTACTTTATTTTGTTACAGATGTTCAAAATCTAGTTTGTTGAGAGTTTTTATCAGGAATGGAATTTGAATTTTGTCCAATTTTTTCTAAATCTACTGAGATGGTCACACTGATTTTTTCAGGGGATAATATATTTTCAACTGATTTTTAAAACAATGAACAATCTTAGTGAGTGTCACTACAGGTGTGTTAGCCTGATTTTTTTTCTTTCTTTTTTTTTGGGGGGTGGGGGGTGGGGGCAGAACTGGGGATTGAACTCAGGCCCTTGCGCTTGCCAGGAAAGCACTTATTCCACTGAGCCATCTCCCCGGCCCCACTAGTCTGATTTTAAAATCTTCAACTGCTAAAAACTTGTTAAGAATTTCAACTACTACATATAATTACCAGTATGTAGTGTTCTGTTGGCAAAATGTCTTTGCCTCATTTTGTAACCAGAGTAAGCTGGAAGTATTCCACTTCTTGTAATTATTTTTCTTAAGATTGTGTTTAGTTTTCACTATTTTCTTTCTAAAGTCTTAGGTAGAATTCTCCAGGGAAGTCACCTGGGCTTAACGTAGTTCACAGTTCAGCCAAGCCTTGAGCTCACTTTGTAGCCCAGGATGGTCTTGAATTCACAATGATCCTCCCGCTTCATCCTCCAGAGTGATAGGATTACAGGCTTGTGCCACCACACCTGGCTAATTAATGTAGTTCTTAATATCACCTTAATAGTCTTATAATATCTGTGGAATCTAATGATGTTACCTACTTCATTATGATACTGGTAATTTTTGTCTTATTATTTCTCCTAATCAACCTGGCTACATGTTTATCAATTTCAAAAATCTTCTATAGAACCAGTTTTAATTTTACCAATTTTACCCTATTTTTCTATTTACAGTTCTACTGGATTCTGTTTTGGCTTTGTTTTATTCCTTATGGTTTCTTTGGGTTTGATTTGCTCTTCTTTTTTATTAAGAACGAAGCAAAGATCATGGCCTCGGGAATCCTAGTATAGAAATGTGATGCTGTATCAAAAGTTATCTTGTAATAACTGATTTTGTGGCATTCTATAACTTATGTTCTCATTTTTAATCCAGTTCTAAGTAATTTCTATTAACATTAATATTTGACTTCTGAGTGATTTAAAAGTATGTATTCATTTTCCAAATACATGAAGATTCTCCAAAAATCTTTGTATTGATTATTTCATACTTAATCCCATTCTGGCCATAAAGTATATTGGCTTGCTTTCAATTCTTTTAAATTTATTAAGATTTGTTTCATGACCCATAACTGTTATGTGTTGGTCAGTGTTCTTTATGTGCACCCCCCCGGGGGGGGGACATGCATTTGGCTATTGCTGGGCAATATGGAAGTATAATTATGACAAATTGGTTTTTAAAGTTGCGTGAGATTCCTATCCCCTTACTGATTTCCTATCTCTTCCTCCTACTGAGAGAAATGTTGAAGTCCCTATTTCTCCGTGAAATTCTATCAGGCTTTAGTCTCATATATTTTAAAGCTGTTGTTAGTTGCACAAACATTTAAGAATGGAATATCCATCTATCTTGAAGAACTATCTCCTTCTACAGAAAAGTGACTATCCTCAGCAATACTTTCTGCATTGAAATCTAGTATGTCTGACATAATACAGCTAATATGTGCTTTCTTTTGATTAACTCAGTTTAATGTTCCTATTTTTGTCATTTTAAAGTAGGTTTATTTTTAGCTTCATATAGTTGCAGCTTGCATTTTTTTTTAGTCCAGTCTTCAAAACTGCCTATTATTATTAACAACAAGAAAACAAGCCAGACATAGTAGATACACCTATAATCCAATCATTCAAGAGACTCTGGGGGAGGAGATTTACTTCGAGTTTGAGGCCAGCTTTAGTTACTAAGTAAGATCAAGGCCAACATAAATTGCACAGTGAAACTCTGACTCAAAAAAAAAAAAAACACTCACGTCCAAAAAAAAAAAAAAAAAAAGCCTATTATTGGGATGTTTACACAATGCACATTTAATATGAGTGGTGGACTGATTGGATTCAGACCTATCATCTTGCTTTTTGCTGCATCACATGTCTTTTGTTCCCCTTCTTTTTAGTCATCTTTAGGATTAACTAAATAATGTTTTATTTCATCTCTCCTGACTTTGTAATAGCTGCCTTAGGTTTTAAAGTACTAATCTTTATCACCAACTGTCCTAGACCACTAGTGCCATAATAACAAAATAACCACATTAGCAACAGAAATCCATTTGCACAAAGTTTTACAAGCCAGGGTTTCAAGATCAAGGTACTACCAAGGATGGCTTCTTCTGAGACCACACTTTGTTTCTTAAATGACTGCTTTCTAACCAAATTTTCACATGGCCTTTTTCCTTTGTACTCCCAGACTTAATGTATCTGACTTCTTTGTTTTACAAGGAAGGACAACAGCCATGTCTTGCTTAGGGACCCAGCCTTAGGTCTTCCGTTAACCTCAATTTCCTCCTTAAAGGCCCCATCTCCAAATAGTCTTAAAAGGGATTAAAGTTTCAATATATATGCATGGCGAAGGCATAATTCAGTATACAACACTACCATCCAGCCAGCCCTACTGATACTCCAGATACTTTAGAGGAGATCACAGTATTATGCTTCCATTTCTACTCTCAAACATTTTGCTACTCATATTTTTCTACATGTTAAAATTCTATCAGCTCACTCTCACTACATTTGCTTCTAACAGCTACTTTTCCAAGAAATTTAAATTTTAAGGGAAAAGTTTATATAAGTTCATAAGTTACTATTTCAAGGGTTCTTCATTAATTGGTGTAGATCCAGATTTCTATAGGGTATCATTTTCTTTCTCGCTAAAGTACTTTTTTTTTTTTTTTGGCGGAACCGTGGATTGAACTCAGGCTCTCTACTGAGCCATCTCCCTGCCCCCCTAAAGTACTTTATTTAATATTTATTAAAGTAAATATTTGTTCGTGATGAATTACTTAAAATAATTTTATACTACTTGAATAACTTTTAACTTTAAAAACAATTTCTGCGTAATGCTGAGGATCAAATCCAGAAACTCATACATTTTACTATCTTTCACCAAATACCTCTTATATCCAGAGTAAATTTCAGAACCACGAAATATGTATAATACTTTTAACTAAATGACTAATTTGAATTTTACCAATTTTTATATACAATGAGTTGGTTCCTTTTTATATTTTTCCAAATACATAATTCCATGCTGACATCTACTTTTTCTTCCTGTATTTTAAAGATACAGATACTATATTGTAATCTGCTTTACAGTACTTTAAAAAGCTTTTTTTAAAATTTTGTTAGTACTGTACATGTTTGTAGTAGATCATGAACACTCCATACATAATGAATACATTCACTGTGGGGAACTAGTACATGTTCATAACATATTTCAAATTTTTCCCCTTCCTTCTACCTCCCCCTTTTTATTCTGGCAGCATCAGATTAATTTATGTATAAGACCATATCAAGTTAGTTATCACATGTAAGATTAAAAACCAGACTAATAGGCAAAAAACATATAAAACATGTAAGACAATTGTACTAGATCAAGGTACACTTTTAGATATACTGTCCATGCTGGACTAGAAAAATATTGTTTCTCTCTTTGACTTATTATCTTTTGTGATACAGTTTTTCACATAAGAGAAATTATGTAATATTTAAGTTTGTATGTCTGAGTTAGTCACTCAGCATTATGGTCTCAATATGCAACCATTTTCCTACAAATGGCTCAAAATTTCATAGTAGTACTCCACTGTATATACACATTTTCTTTATACATTCTAGTCATTATGAATTATGCTGCTATAAATAAAGGCATGCATACATACCATGGTATGATGTCATTAACTGTTTTGGAAAGGTTTATATTTCTATTGCGAAATCGTTTTTTTTTTAAGACAGGGTTTCACTATGTGACCTTGAACTCATCATGTAAACCAAGCTGCCTCAAACTCACAGTAACTCGCCTGCCTCAGACTCTCGAGCGCAGGGATTACATGCATGCACTACCACACCTGGCTGCTACCCATACCTTTGTTTATTCAAGAGAAAATGGATCTTTTTTTCCTTGGGTCTGTTTCTTTGATATGGCTTGATATAGTTTTCTTCGTATTTCTTGAGCTTATGATTCACTGGGCTCCTATGATCAGTGGGTTTACAGTTTATATCAAATGTGGAAAATACTGTCTAATATTTATCAGAGTATTCCCCTATTTACATTCTACTTGGTCCTCTTCAGAAACTCCAATTAAATGTGTAGCAAGTGTTGGGATCCAGAATGTCCACCAAAGGCCTCATGTACTCAACAGGCAGGACTTCTGGAAGGGTACTAGAATACAGAGATGCTACACTCACTGGTATGATTAATGGTTGGGTTGCTGTTGGGAGACAGGATATGATAGAAAAAGGCAGATCACTGAGTTCAAGAGCAGGAAGGGTCACTTCCTGCCTTCTCTGCTTCCTGGCTGACACACAGCAGCTTTCCTCTGCCAGGCCCCTCATCACTCCTTTCCACCTTGGAGATAGCTAGCAATGGACTAAAACTCTGAGTCAAAATAAATCCTTCCTTTCAGTTGTGGTGTTGAGTATTTGTTCCACAAACACAAAAAGTAATTACAACAGTAAGCCATTTGATGTTACCTCACACCTTACTTTTTATTTTTTGAAGTTTCTATTGTTATACATTGAAATTCACTGCACTATTCTTCTCCAAAGCTTAATCTATTAATTCCGAAGTCTAATCTATTACTCCTAAACAATCTTTTTTTATTTCAGACGCTAGTTTTTTGTTGTTGATACAAGGTCGCGCTACCGAGTTCAGACTCACTACCCAGTTCAGAACCGTACTGATCCTCCTGTTTTCAGCTTCCCCAGTGCTGGCATTATAGGTGTGTACCACCACATCCAGTTCTGGGGCCAGCACAGCATGCAGTACCAGGAATCAAACCCCAGTCCTTGCACTTGCCAGGCTGGCTTTAGACTGCTGAGTCACATCCCTATTCCAAACACTATAATCTTAAATACTCAAAAGTTTAATTTTTCACGTGCATGTTCCACTATACTTACATATTAATCTTTCCTTTAGTTTCCTAAGCATAGGTATTATTGTTCTAGTAATGGTTTTGATATTGGTATATACTGTTTCTCCATTACTTCTGGATCAATTTTGATTTACTGCATCTTCTCATGTGGGATTTAATTTTTTTCTTTTTTTGCCTATCTGGTAATTTGACAGAATGACAAATATTGTATCTTTGATCTTCTCTGGGGCTCTGTTCCTTTCTTTCTCTTTTTTAACCAGTTATCATGATGTTGTTTAGGCTGGTTTCAAACTCACAGGGATCTCCTATCTCAGTCTTCTCAGTGGTAGGATTACAGGAGTGTACCACTATTCCCACCTTAGTACCATGTAAAATATCTTTGGCCAGTGTTCTCCACAGTAATTAAGTTACTTAAAAATTAGTTCAATCCTTTCAGGTCTTCTTTCTAAAGCTTGTAGGAGGAAATCAGGAAAGTATTTATCTCACAACTAATTTGGCCCTATTATTGAAACAAATCCCTTCCTCATTGCCCTCCTTGATGCTTCACAAATAATGAAGTTTCTCCTGTTAGCTGGTGGGAACAGAAACTATTCTTGGCTTGTATGATCTCTGAAAACTGCAAATCTTCAGAGTATTGTCTGTGTGGGGCATCACTCCAAGTCAGTTCAGTACTTTTTCTTTGCAAATTATAGTCACTTAGGCTGCTATGGATTTCTAGGTTGGTTTCTTCAATTCAGACAGATCACTAGATTCTGAGTGAGTTCACTCTCCCTCTGCCAACCATGGAACTTTCCCAAAGCACTGTGCTGGAGGTAATCACAGCTCTTACTTCATTTGTGGCCCATCTCTCAGGAATCCCTGTACCTAACTGCCTAGTATCTAAAGTTTCAAAAATTGTTGTTTTGTGTACTTTGTTTTTTAGCTGTTTCTGAAGAAAAAGTAAGTCCAATCCCCATTCTTCCACCTTGTCCAAAGATGCATCTTTTAGTAATGTTTTCAAAACGAACAATTTCTTATTTGATCTTATCAATATATAAAATATAAGCCAACACTTTCTTGGCTAGATCAGATATCCACTAGCAGAGAGGTGCTTTGCAACTACCATTTCAAACAATTTGAGCACATCAATCCACTTTTTATAAAGTTAGTTTTCAAAGTTTCATTGTTTCCTATCTGATATCTTTCCTAAATAAATTATATCATATTTCAATTGTTCTTTGGATAATGCAGACAAGTTTGAAGCACCAGAAACAGAATCTATTCTATAATATAAATATTTCTCAAATTCAACTATTTTTAATGAACTCATTGTCAGTGCCTTAGTCTAGGCCACAGTCAGTTCTACTTAGGTTCACTCTGAACTCTACCCCAACTGACTGGACTACATAGTCTTTCTCAACTCAGTTGTCTCCTGAATTTCAGCTGCAAGAAAGTAAAAGACAAAAAGAAGGAACAAGATGAAAAGAGAAAAGTCATAGTCGTAGTCATAAAAATTAACATATAATAAGATTTTCACATTTTTTTCCAAAAATATTGTATCAATATTGTAAAACTACACCAAGGAAAAATTTAAGAAAATATATGAAACATTACATTTCAAGACTAACAGGTCAAATACCCCCCCCAGTGATTAATAGTTAAGGTTCATTATTTGATTATTTAAATAATACCTAGGGGGCCGGCAGGATAGTGCAATGGTCTAAAGAAAGAAAGAGAAAAGAGGCAAAACGGGAAAGCTTTGGCTAATGACTTTATGATTGAAATATAATCACACTTAGGTCAAGATATTGCTTTCTTTGGCTGAATTTGGATACACACATATCTAATACTAATCTTTATATTAACCAGTCTCAAATCTCCTATCATCACTGCTACTTTGTTCCTCTATCTGGGGTAACCAAAGAAGCATAATTGAGACTAATCTAAAAGATTCAGTTGGTGTGTGCACCTACATGCACAGGTTACTCCTAGCAAAAGCAAAAGGTTATGAATTTTGGAGGAATGTAAGTAATAGACACTAACAGAGAAAAAGACATAAAAATGTGAGATTTATAGATGTAAAAGGAAGCCCTGCTTATTCCTATTTTTTACTATTCTTCCATGTTCATAAATAACACACAAAAAGAGGAAGAGAATGGGATAGAAAGGGGAAGTCAATGAGTAACCAGAACCTCCAAGTTTATATTTCCACAGATTTTTTAAAAATAGTAATAATGGGTTCTTATTTCTCCTTATTTGAAGCATAACCAAATGTGGTCAATATAAGATTTACTATCAATATTTACTTCTGAGTAATTCAGAAACTGATGCATTTAAAACCAGTCAAGTTTGGTCTTCTAAGTTAAGAGTAACATCTAAATTACCATTTTTGAAAAAGTAGTCCAATAATAGTTTATACATTTTCTGAACCAAACTAGGGTCTCTGATTTAAGCACCTTAGTAGAGGAGACTTGATTTTGTAAATCAAATAAAACTGGTTGAGTTAGCAGAAGAAAACTGATCACTACTATTTCCAGTAGATTTATATCAATGTTCCTTTATAGGAAAAAAACTAGCATGTGAATGTTGTAATCCATCAAATGAAGAACAATTAATAGTAAACTTTATATTATAATAGAGCAAAACAAAAATTATCAGGAGCTCAGCTTAAAGTTACTCTCTATATATAAAAATATAAAGGGCATAGGCAACTAAATCTCCACAGGTATCTGCTAGTTTATACTTTACAAAGTTTGTCAAAAACTGGTAATATTTGAAGCACTTCTAGTAATCTAGTGAACCCTTATACAAACATAAGCACATCTTCTAACTAGTACATTTGTCTCATTATATAGTAAGCAGATTTATTTAGAACCATTTTTCCAAACCAAGAATACTATCGTAGTCATAAAAATTAACATATAATAAGATTTTCACATTTTTTTCCAAAAATATTGTATCAATATTGTAAAACTACACCAAGGAAAAATTTAAGAAAATATATGAAACATTACATTTCAAGACTAACAGGTCAAATACCCCCCCAGTAATTAATAGTTAAGGTTCATTATTTGATTATTTAAATAATACCTAGGGGCCGGCAGGATAGTGCAATGGTCTAAAGCACCTGCTTAGGCAAGCTTAGAAAAGCCTAGGGACCGCGGTTCAATCCCTGGCACTGCATGCTGCACCAGCCTTGCTCCCCGGGTGGGCTGATTTGGACACAAAAATAAATAAAATAAAAGACATTATAAATAATAATACCTAAGTCACTGTGCCAGGTACTGTGCTAGGTACCATAGAGAACACATGTAAAACACAGGTCTGTGTTCCACAAATTCATAGGCTAGCAGTTCACATGTGTAGATTATACCCTGACCTCAATTCTATACTTCCAAGAGCTCAGAACATCCATGTAAAAGAAAAAAAGTACTGTATCTACAATGTTCTACATACTCTTAGCATATATGGTGAGTGATATAAATAAATAGGAAAAAGTGAGCAAATGCTATCTAATTAGGTCATAAAAATCATAAGCTTGAATTGAATCCTACAATGAAGAAGTTTGCTAAATGAAGACAGAAAAAAATAATACACCAAGCAATTAAATGTTCAAAAAATGTCAAAGCCTGAAGCTCAATTAGCGTGGTATTTCTCATTGAACTTGCAAGGTGCTATAGCAATCAGAAAGAGCAAGTTCAGAAGCACCTTTAAGTGTTCTTGAGGAACGTAGACTTTTTCTCCTACACAAGATAGGTACTGAGGTAGTAGTTTGACAGAAGAGATCAAAAGCAAGAAACCACAATGGTAGCTAAAGTAAGAAATACAGGTAGACCTAAGTAACTCAGTAAAAGTAAAAATTTCAAAGTACCACAACCAACATGTCTTACAGGATAAAGGATGTGGCAGGAGGGAAGGAGGGAGGGAGAA
>NW_004524614.1:5301830-5325687 GCF_000260255.1 Octodon degus | reverse complement strand
GAGAGAGAGAGAGGCAAACAGACAAGAGACAGAGAGAAAGAGATAGAGAGACAGAGAGACAGAGAGAGAGATCATAAGAAGCTCACATACACTGAGGGTTAGCTATAAACTAGACAGTGGGCATATAGCTGTGCCTCAGTGAAAACATGGACAAAGGTGGGTGTAAACGAAAGACAAGTTTCTAGGAAAAGATTTGGTAGTTCATTTTTAACATGTTGAATCTAAAACCTTAAAATACTTAGTGTGATTTCAGAGGACTAGAATTCAGGGAAAAATGTGGGAATCATGAAACAGTCCTTGAGAATAAGGCAAAGGACAAGAGGTTTTGAGAGACCAAAAAAAACAGCTACGAAAACAACTTCAAGAGAAGTAGAATGGGTGGGATGTGGTGACTCACACCTGTAATCCCAGCAGTCAGGAGGCTGAGACAGGGAAATGGCCATGGGTTTGATAACCAGCAGGACTAGATAATGAGGGGCCAGGGAGATAGCTCAGTAGAATAAGAGTTTGCCTGGCAAGCAGAAAGACCTGAGTTCAATCCCCAGTTCCTCAAAAAAAAAAAAAAAAAAAAAAAGGTTAGAATGCGCTACACAGCAGCAATTCTGTCTCAAGGGGGAGGGGAAAGGAGGAGAAGGGAGAAAGAAGAGGAAGAGAAGGAAGAGGAGGAGGAGGAGGAGGAGGAGGAGGAGGAGCAGCAGCAGCAGCAGCAGCAGCAGCAGCAGCAGCACCAGGAGCAGCAGCTGCAACAGCAGCAGCAGCAGCAGCAGCAGGAGGAGCAGCAAGGACATGAGGAAGATGACAATGCCAATGTCAACTGTAGCAGAACTCAAGTAAAAACTCAAGTAAAACCATCAGTAACTGGCAATCAAAACTGATTGATGGGGGGCCAGCCAAATAGTTCAGCGGATTAAAGTGGCTGCAAGCAGGCACAGGGGCTAGGGGTTTGATCCCCAGGTCTGCCATGCTGGCCCACCACCGGAGCCAGCTGAGACTGCAATTGAGACTGGGTGTGGGGTTGCTGCCTGTAACCCCAGCTCTTGGGAGGCTGTAAACAGGAGGATAACTACAAGTCTGATCTAGTAGTGAGACCCTGAACACCCTGTAGACCCTTCCCTAAAATAAAAAAAAAAAAAAAAAAAAAAGACTGATACCAATAACAAAAAGACAGTGATAAAAGGGAAAGGAAAAATACTGAGACTTAAAAAGAGCCATAACAAATACAAACTACCTCCCAAACAACTGCACAACTTGCCTAAAGGAAAGGACTATGGAGCATTTCCGTGTACAAGAAGTCTGTGTTCTGCAGTTCACCAACTAACAGGAGAGTTTAACAAGGCATGTTCATAAGCTGGGATGAAGAATCAATAGAAAAAGAAATTATCGAAAAACTGAAGTGTTAAATAAAATAAGTTGCCACAAGGAAAAAGGATGGCTTCCAGGGTATATAATAAAGGATACAGTATATAAGAAATACAGTAAGAATGGATATGCACAATTGCAGATAGACACAAAGCACATGAAAACATTCACTCTGAAAGGCCTTTTCTTAGCTCCCCTGAAAAATCATGGTCATTACTCAAAAATGCAAGGGACAGTGAGTAGATCTGAGAAAACATTAAAGGTTTAGAATATCAGCTACAGAGACAAGAATGGAAAGGGGAAGGGAGAAGCGTCTAAGCAGGGATAGTGAGAATATTTACGGCAAGGTCATTACAGCTGAATTTGTAGTTCCATAATTCAAGTACTTCAAGAAAGCAAAAACCAATCAATTCCATCAAAAGCCTATGTTTCCCATTTTCTAGGTTGTGAAGAGTAAAAATCACCTAAAGTAACAGGTAACCCCCATGAGTAACTAGACTGAAGAAGCCAGTAAATTCCCAAAACCTCCTTGAGATCTTGAAAGTACCAATTATAAGCACCCAAGATTCACAGGAAAATTTATGGGCCAGGAGATTTTAATGTGAGTCTTATTTTTTATAGAAAATATTATTTAATCCCAGGCAGCAAGAGGGGTAAAAGTAATATCAAAAAAGATACTGATAAGATAATGAAGTCAAATGGATCCTCTAACATCCAATAGTCCCAAGTTCTTACTCACTTATACAACTTTGCTGGGTAAAGGAAAAACAACAGTACAACCTAGAATGCATTACTCATAACTCATATGTTAAAAACCATGAGAAAAAAAGAACATTATTTTATTTAACATATCATTTCTTTTAGCTAAATCTTAACCTGCAATACCATGAGAAGTTAACAAAATCATGCATTTCCCCAATCTTTTTATTCAAACTGTTACCTGATTCTCATATGAAGAAACATTACATTATTCCTTCAAAAACTAAGGGAATTTAAAACTAAATATTGTAAATATTCAAGTCAGTATTAAAATGTAAGCCTTCAAGAAGATCAAATGTTAGCCCCCAATGCTAAACACACCATGATACCATCATACAGATATAAATGTACTACAGAGTGCACCCTACATGAACACAAAGTTCAATTTCAACAACAAATAAGGCACAACTGGAAAGATGAACATCTATTTTACTATCTATTGTGTGCCTCCTCACAATTCTAGAGTAGGTGATGATCTATTTCCATGTCAAGCAAAGACATTTGAACTGTGTAACCATGGAAAATATGAAAGTCCTTTAATTCTCATTTAGATTATCAGACAGAAGGATAGAGATTGTCCCAGGCAAAGACTAAAGGCAAAAGTAAAAGTGAATTTGTACTCTGGTGAAATATAAGTATTGTTGATGTGGCAATATTGTTGATGATCAAGTGATCATTTGCTTGACATTTAGGCTGAGATCTTAAGAAAAATGAGAAACAGAGAAACTTTATCACTAACCATTGTAGTAGTTAAGGCTATCTCCAGGCTCAAATGATTGAAAAATGTAAAAAAAAAAACCACTTAGTCAATGTTCAACTGTGAATTTGAAAAGAAAAAATATCTTTTAACATTCCAGAAAAAATAACCATCTTGGGCCGGCCAGATAGCTCTGCAGACTAAAGCACCTGCTTAGGCAGAGGGCACCAGCCAGGGTTCAATCCCCATCGTACCATGCCAGCCCCAAACCTAGGGCATGTTGAAATGGCAATTGAGACTGGGTGTGGTGGCATGTGTGTGTAATCCTACTGCTTGGGAGGCTGAAAAGAAGAGTCCAATCTACATAGTGAGACCCCATACACCCTCTATACCCTGTTCTAAATTTATAAAAAGAAAAAAAAAAAAAAAAAGAAATAAGCATCTTATGCAGGTTACAGTGGCACACATCTGTGATTCTAGCAGCAAAGGTGGCTGAGGCAGGATGATTGGTAAGTTTAATTCCCACCTGGGAAATTTAGTTAGACCCTACCTCAAAATAAAAATTAATTAATTAACTAAAAATATAAAGGAGTGGATGGGGATATAGTTCAGTGGTAAAGGTCCCTAGGTTCAGGTTCCAGGCCTGCAAAAAAGAAAGGAAGAACCGCTGTGTTCTAAAACATTTTTGATACTAACACTAATATATAGTGGTAATATGGTGGCTATAACCTCCATAGAACTTTTTTTTTTTTGTACCAGAGATCAAACTCAGAACTTCATGCCACTGAACTATCTCCCCAGTTTTCCATTTCTAAAATATAAAAAAATAAAATAGTAATTACATATTACAAACATACTAATGAAAATAAAATTACTGAAAAAAAATGATATACTTAGGATGAAATGCAAGTCTCAAAAAAGTTGCCACAAAAATATACATATTATGGAATAAACAATCAAAACATCTTAACATCTGAATATATTAACAATATATCTTAATAAACATAAGCCTACTCTCAAATATTTACAAATCCAGTGGAAAAAGACAAGCAAAAAAAACCACAAAACAAAATGAAATTGACTGTTAAATATCAAATATTGTAGAAACAGTATATATGCATGTTTCTCCCAGATTTTGAACAAATATTTACAGAGAAGGTAGCATTTAGCAATCTCCTTACAGGAGGGGATATTTTTTTCCAGGCTCAGTTAACAATGATGTAGAGGTAACAAACGCAGAGGGAACTGACAATACATTTCATATTAAATGCTATAGGAAAAATTCCATATGTTAGAATGCAGAATATGTTGCCAGATGGGGAGATACAGTACAACTCCAGAAACAAAGGGTAGGACAGAGCCTGAAGCGACTGAACAAAATATTTAGAAGATGTTTACATGTAAGACACAAACCAGGTCAACAGTGATTTAAAAAAAAAAAAAAAAAAGAGGAAACTACAGATTTTTTTTTTTTAAAGAACAGAGATTGAAAGCAAACAGTATGGCAGGAAAACCTCAGGATTTAAAATTAAAAAGATCTTAGAATACCAACTCTACCAATTAGTAGCATTAGACTTTTCTATAATACAACGTCCATATTTATCAAATGAAGGTAATATGCATTATTGAAAACTTCATATACAAGCAAATGTGTATTATCCAAAGTTTTAACTTTCAATTAACAAGTAGACAAAATTTAGTACCTTTGTCATAAAAATTGGTAGAAATTAGGAGAGACCAGCGAAGAAGTCAGATATTTAGCCATACTGTGTAAGACAATGCTAATGCCCATGCCAATGACATTAACTGAAAAAGTAGAATATAAGAGAGGTAGATTTGGAGAACAGAAAAATAAGGTTTAGATTTGCTGTGATAGAACACAGATCTACATCCACAGATAATACAAAGTATGAAAAATCTGGGTCTTGAACTCAAAAGACAACTCTAAAAAATAAAATTTCAAGGAGTAGTAACACAAGAAAAAGTAAAGAACAAACAATCAAGAAATGAAAAGGAGGTCCACAGAAGTAGCTCAGCAGTCTAAGCACCTGCTTAGGCAAGTGAAGACCCAGGTTCACCCCAGTACTACATGCTGTACCGGCCCCAGCCTAGGTACAAAAAGCGGGCCACTGAGACCAGGTGTGGTGGTAGTCACACATCTGTAATCCCAGTACTAGGGAGGCTGAAACAGAAAGATCACTACCAGTCTGAGCTGCATAGTGAGACCCAGTACTAAATACATTAAAAAGAAACAAACAGGGAGGATAAAGAGCCAGATTAAAAAAAAAAAAAAGTTAAGAGTGCAAAAAGGAAAGAGTTTCAAAAGTAAAAGGGTAGTGAGTAGTGTTAATGGGCAATATTTGTCCATTTTAACACTCCTGCAAATCTGATGGCAGGTTCAGCAAAATTTTGGTGACACCAAATCTGATATTTAAATAAATACAAAATAAAGAAGTAAGAGAAAGAACAGAAGATACTCCTTGGGTCCCCTATTTGGAAGGTTTACGGAGTAGTAGGAACCACAGTTTTATCAGCATTCAACATAGCTACATAAAGAAAAAATCACCCTCTACAAAGCTTTGAAAGACCACAGAATGTGTTTCTTCAATTCCCTAGGAATTCCAAACATATAAATTAGAAAATGAAAACAATGTATCACTATTTTATAAATATCATGTTTGACAGGCAAGCTCTTTTATATAAGGATTTTTTTTTTAATAAAAAGTAGATTACTGAGTAATACAAGTTTGGAAATCATAGGCTTCTTTAGAGAAATCTGGCACTGAAGAGAATAAATACAGTATGAATGATTATCTTGCATCGCTGAGTTTTAAAACTCACACAGAGATCTAAGTTTTTATTGATTAAATGGTTTTCTTTTGTTTTCAAAAGCTGGAATAGGCCATCAGGATTAAGAAATGAATGTAAAGAAATATTTAAAGTACCAAAAAATAAATAAATAAATAAATAAATAAATAAAAACAAAGATCGCTCAGAAAATGATAATCACAGGGTAACAGTACTGATGCCCAGTCATTACTACATTATTGCTCATGAGTAGAAAACTATATAAACATTCTTATTCTCAAAATAAGTTGCACAGGCTGGGTGTGGCAACGCGTGTCTATAATCCCAGCACTGAGGAGGTTGGGGCAGGAAAATTCCTATAAATTTGAGGCCAGCCTGGGCTACAAAGTGAGTTCAAGGTCAGCCTGTACTGCATAGTGAAACTATGCCTCAAAAATGACAACAAAAAAAAGGTTGCACTACCAAAGTTCAAACCAAGTATAGTACAACCAAATCAAGCATAGTTTTAGTGCAAGAGGGGCTGCAACAAAGAAATGAAGAAACTTTTGAGTCTGCCAAACAGGTTCAAATTTGTGTTCCTCCACTGACTATAAATCCTTAATATTAGCTTCCCTAAAGGAGTTCATTTTTCAGTAACATTTATGCCATAAGTTATTATGAAGATCAAAACAATATATACACAGAGCTTAGCACAATGTCTGGCACAAGATGACCATTTAAGAAACATAGCTATAATCATTAAAATAAAATATAAATATTTATAAATATAAAACAATATTAAAGGGTAATCATCAAACAAGGTCAAGAAAATCCGTGTGTATCTACTTTATAAAATTTATTTTACTTCAGTAACAACAGAAAGATTACAAATTCCAATAACATAAGACATAGTATACTGACATACTCAGCTTTGAATAAACTACTCCCAGATCATGAATTTAGGGAATCCACAATGACAATAAGAGACTAGAGAGGTGTTGTTCAATACTTCAACATGTGAGTCATAATGTAAGACATTTCTGAGTTTGTAAACATCTAAATTCAAAATTTAACACTTCTTATGTCTTTATAGGAAAAGAACTATTTGAAGCATAAAACAACAGTATTACAAGTATATACTATACGAGGTTCAGATGATACCAATTTAATATAAATCCTTTACTAGCTGTTTTAATTTAAAAATCATTCAAGTGTACAGTCTTATACTAACCCAATCTTCTAAACTATACTTAAAAAAAAAAAAAAAATCCCCTCAGAACTGCCAGCTGGATGGAGGGCAGTAATAGAGATATCCAACAGTTAAAAGCTCTGCATTGATCAGTATTCTTCTCTATAAGCTAGGTTCACTTTTATCTATTTTTCATAGTTTGGGCCCAATTCATTTTCAGACTTTTTAAAAACTGTAAAATAGTGACATTAACCTATACCAAATCTTTTTCCAATTTCAAAGACAAGAAACATTCAGTTAACATTCACAATTAACACATCAAAATTTTCCAATGAAAAATTTTATTTTTCCAATGAAATTTTAAATACTGTAGATGCATGACTATGTGGGACTGTTTTAGTTTTTCCTGTCTTTAGGAAATCATTTCCAAATTTTAGATATGGCAAACACCACATTTTGAACTATTTTTAGAATACATTTTGTTATCTCTATGCCTAAGGCAACACAAACATATCTACTACAGTAATATTAAACTAAACAAAATGTGGAACCTCTTTAGAACGACTATAAAGTTAGAGACAAATAAAAACCAAGTCATTAGCTTTTTTACACATTTTCTGTGTATGAGACATATATTTGGGATTGTAAATTTTGATTAGGAATTTATTTTAAATAGCAAACCACTCAGTTTAGGAGGAAAAGTATGCTACCTTTGGCAAAACTGAAATTCTGTTAACAGAAATAGCCGTATTACATAATTATCAAGTTTTTAAATGGATTAAAGTAATTCAAATAAAAATGGAATATAAATTATTTTGTGAATATGTCAAAAGTTTTACATAAAAGCTAGTCTGTGAATTATAAAAATTCATTTTCATTATTCAGTATGGATACATAAAGATGAAAGAGTCAAAGACTAAAATGTATCTGTAACAACCGTTTAACAACATACTGCTAAAGTCAGTCCCTAGACAAGTGTGCATACATGCAACTTTATTTCCTACTAAAAATGCACCCCCAAAATATGAAGCAGTTTCCTGTTGTTCAATACTAAGTAAGTGAAACTTTCTGTGGTAAATTTTATGACATATATTAAAAGTAAATGAACTTAAATGTTAACAACATTGAACAAGAAAAAGAATAGGTAAACAAGTTCTAAATAGGAAATGCTCAAAAAAGTCATTCAATGATAATCATTTGGTTAATGGGCCACTAACCTCTTTTTGCTTTAAAATCACCTATACCATCCAATATACCCACCAGCCCCACAGACACAGAAAGTATGTCTAATAAAAATTATTTTTACCTGTAAATTGTTTTCTGTGACTCTGTTCCACCAAACCATATTGATGGGTACTCCTGATTTACACCTGTCAGCAAGGCAGCCAATATGGGTCTTTGTTTTTCGTGCCTTTGATCCCACCGGAACTAGCCTCTCCTCCAGCATCCCCAGGCGATACTTCCTTGGCTAGGAAAGAGAAGGAAAGAAACCAGCCACTCCTAACATCCCCCACACTAATCTAAACTAATAACTAATATACAGAAGGTATCAGAAATGGTGGGACAGAAAACAAGCAAAATTTCTAACACTCCCTTCTAATGTACTCATCACACCACACCCACCAAATCCCACCCCAACCCTACCCCACACTTCTAAAATAACCACAGTATTAATAAGGCTGGACAATCTTATATAAAGCAACAGGTGTTTTATAGAAATATAATCTGATCTTATAAGACTTTATTTAGGGAATAGAAATTAAATTTATTAGCAAAGTAAATGCTTTGCAATTTTTTTTTCCACTAGAACTTACCTATTCTTACTGTAATATGAAGAAATAGCTTTAAGGGCACAAAAAAACAGATAAAAATCTCCAAACTTCATCTTTTTCAGCAACTTATCTTGCTACCTCATTTCTTACTGAAATACAGCCCAGTTAAAAGAAGCAGCTTATTGATAAAGAATGTCTCTTTTCAAAATTGTTTTAATTCCATGTATAGAAGACCAGAGTATAAGGACACTCACTCCATCTTAACTGGTCATTTATCTTAAGGTATTAAAAAAAAAAAAAAAAAGGAAGAAAGAAAATTTCAGACTAAAAAAAGGAAAATAACACAAGTTCCTTTGGTCTTTTAAATCATCTCAGTGATTTAAACAGACTGATAGTGAATAAATTGCCCCAGAAATCGTAAGTTCATTGGCTAATTAACATAACAAAGTAAACTATCTTAGCATGGTTAGCAGGGCTTATATATGTGACAATTACATGAAGATTGTTTCTATCATCTTCTAATTATACCAACTTCGCACCAAATTGCATCTTACAGGGAATTAACATTTACATATAAATTTTTCCCCTTTCAGAGAATATACTAAAAAGCTACCTATTAAAAACCTGATATAAGAAAGTCTATGTTTACTCAGTCCAGTTAAAATTTTCTTCAAAAAATAATGCTACACCAGACAAAATTTAAAAGAACATTCTAGGGCTGGAGAGATGGCTCAGTGGTCTAAAGCACCTACTTGAAACAAGCTTGGCAAAGCACAGGGACCGCGGTTCAATCCTCCAGCACCACATGCCTGCCAGCCCCGCCCCCTGGTGGGCTGAGCTGGCCACACACACACACACACACACACACACACACACAAAAAATTTAAAAAAAAAAAATAAATAAATATTTAAAAAAAAAAAGAACATTCTACCACAGACAGAATTACCCTGAAGAAAACATCTGATGTCTAAGTTATAATAACTTGCAAATGAAGCCCATGGAGAAATCATTCTATGCAAATTAGATTCTCCTCTCCACAAGTGAACCCCTGCCACACTGTCTTTGATTTCAAACCTAACATAATTAAACATGTATAAACAAAAGGAGCTACACTGCCTACCTACCCAATACTTTTAACAGTAGTTTAGGATGCTAACATAGTTCCACTTTTATGCAATCTTAGACCAGTCCATTATCCTCAATGTCCAGATCAGAAAGAACAATTTCATATCTTAAATGAAATAATTTTAAAGAAAATTGTTTCTTTTAATATGATCCCTTTTGACAGATGGTAAGATTAAACTCCTACATCTCTGTATTTAGCTTGGTAATTGTAGAGGCTTTGACACAGTAAGAGTAACAACCTTAAAAGTATTCATTAATTTAAAATTTATGCCTCAGAAAGTTCCTGAGCTGAAGTGTATGCTAACTCTACAACAAAACTTCAACACAATAGAAGATATTTATTTAAAATCACAACATGCCAAAAGGGGACTTAAAGATATTTAAAACCCAGTCATAGCTGAATGCAAGAAAATTGTTTTCTATAGTTTGGACTCTACAAATTCAGACCAACTCTGACCCAGACATTAAATTGAGAAAATTTATTCTCTATGAAGCAGTGCATTAAGGAACAAGCGGAAATTTTGAACACAGCCAATGTTGTCATCCTCCCTCCCCAATAGTTCTCACTATATAATTATGCTTTGTATGTTTCCAAAGAGGAATTCTTTACTCCTCTCCCTCTCCCACATGCCAAAAACCTATAACCAGCCTAAAATCTCTAAGCAGAGATCTTCAAACATGTGTCTTATGTTTTTTTCAATAAAAACTCCAATCTTTCTTTATGGCTGAATAATACTTCATTGTATAAAAATACCACATCATTTTCAACCATTCCCCAGGTGATGGGCACGGTTGTTTCCAAGATTTGGCTATGACAAATCGTGCTGCTATAAACATAGCTGCACATAAGATTTCTTGAAAGAATGTGGTAATATCCAATCATATGTCCAATCTTGCTTAACTGTATCTGTTAACCTGAGCAACAGATTTGACAATAAAAATAGATAATATATCAATCATTATTAATCAGCTATTCTTGTTTTGAAAATCTGTAACATATGTATTGTTGCATGTTACTCTGTTTCTGTCTTTTTTTTTTAATTTTTTATTTATTTATGTGTGTGTGTGTGTGTGGCCAGCTCAGCCCACCAGGGGGCGGGGCTGGCTGGCATGTGGTGCTGGGGGATTGAACCGCGGTCCCTGTGCTTTGCTAAGCTTGTTCTAAGTAGGTGCTTTAGACCACTGAGCCATCTCACCAGCCCATGTCTTTCTTGATTGCTTTTATACTCCAAAATAAAATAAAATTACTTTCTCTGAAAATCCCATGATATGGTGAGAAGTATAATAAATAATAAATTACTTTCTATTTATGAAAAAAAAAACCTCCCATCTGCCAATGTGAAAAAAACTAACCCAAAACTAAAATCTGTTTCACCGCATGAAGAAATCTAAGATATAGTACCATTTAAAATTCCATTTAAGCAAAACACAAAATAACATTCGAAAAATGGTGGCAGCAACAGAAAGCATGATGGTGAGGCAAAGGATTACTATACAAAGGTCTCATTGTATAGACTGTAAACTACAATATTACCTCATATATTTACCTCATGTGAGATGACAGTATTAGCTGATTTCCAAATTATCTAAAATACTATTTATCTCTTAAAAATATTTTTGATCAAACATCTATATACCTATTTTTTGCATTCAGAACTGTTCTAATTCAGAATACGATGACACACAAACCCACCTTTCCTTCAAAATAGATACAGTTTACGCTAGTAGTGGCAAACCTATGGCATGTGTGCCATAGCAGGCTGGCTGTTATCACTGAAAGCTCTAAAACATTTACCATCACTGGTCTAGGCAGTAACACAGACATGTAAGCAAAACATAACTCCTTGGGATATCTTCACATATAGTCAAGTTAGCAAAAGAGTAGACACAAACGCACTTCACATGGAAGGCAAATATTTAAGCCTATTTTTGAAGGAAAATCAGTGTGCCTATTGAAAATACAGAATTTAATCCCCAACACCACACACTGAAAAGTTAGAAAGAGACAGCAGATGTACTGTGGTATACAAAAACGTGTACATAGAGGCATAAAACCATGACAGAGTTAAGCTTCAGAGGCAAAGTTGAGATCTGAAAACAGTTACAAGACATTTACTGTTTGTTCTAAAGTTTCATTTTTCTTGGGGGGTGTGCATGTGTGTGTAGTACAGGAAACTGAATCCAGGGATGTGCTATCACTATACTATAACCTATTCCAGGCTGGCCGGAACTTGTTATGCTCCTGCCTTGGCCTCCTGAATGCATAAAATTACAGGTATGCACCATCACACCCCCTTATTTATTGTTTTATATACCACACCTAAGAATTTATGCTTCATTCTGCAGTGAAAGAAATTTTAGGAAAGCTTATTAAGAACTGACGAAATCAGGTATGTTTTAGAAAGCAGTTCTCTAACAGTTTAAAAGAAGTAGTATGTGAGTAAAATAAGAAACATGCAAACAAATTACCTGCTCTTAGCAACACTTTAAGTTTCTTAACTCTGCTTTATAGACTTTAGATAATTCTTTACCTTATCAATAGCTGATAATTAGCTATTGGTAAGTATAGTCTAAGGAAAAGATCAAAGTCAAGGGAAAGATAAGAGGGGCAAACAATATCTTATGAGAGATGTTTGTCTATAAAATTTTCTTCACTGTTCCTCCATAGTAAGTAATAGTCAATAACCCTTCCTCCTCCTTCCTTAGCTTCTGAAATCCTCAATTAAACCAAATGAGAAATCACTGATTGGGGAATGGGGGATAAATTCCTTTGTTAATCATCTGTTCTTGGCAGCCTGGTCAGTCCCAGTATTCTTATTATGAAAAGGAAGCATTTTAAAATACCATATCCTACAGATCAGTTGCTTTTCTGCTTTACCAACCACCAAGTTAATACTATATATCAGAATTCCCAATTGTTAGCAGTCTATAACTGGCTGGTTTTTATTCTCTCATACTAAGATATACAACATTTAAGTCTTAAGATTCATGACAAACATGACTATTATCTTTCTACACAAAAATCTAATATGAACATAAGATAGCAGTTGAAAATACTTGTACTTTTTATTGGAGTTTTTTTCTTTTTAACCTCTTTGGTCAGCTGTAGTGGTGCATGCCTATAATTCCAACTACTCAGGAGAGGCTGATATATAAAATCACAAGTTTGAAGGCAGATTAGGCAATTTAGCAAGACTGTCTGAAATATTTAAAAATCTAAAGAAAAAAAAAAAAGAGGGCTGGAGATGTAGCTTAATAATGAGTGACCCCTACATGTACACATGCATACACACACATACATACACACAGCCCGAACAAAATTTTCAAAGATTTTACATAAAAAGTTTGAGAAAATATTGTAGAATAGATCTGTACTTTCTTCTATAGGCTCATGTGCTTAAGGTACAATCTCCAGCTAGTAGTGCTGCTGGGAAGCTGTGGAAACTTTTCAGAGGAAGACCTACTTGGAAAAAAAAATGGCTTACTGGAGATATGCCTGTAACAGTCCTTGGCCCCTTGCTCTCTCCTTTTCTCTGCTCTTCCCATCTGCCTTGAGATGAGCCACTTTGTTCCACTTTGCCTTGACTTTCTGCTTTAACACTTACCAGAAGCAATGAAAACAGTTTAGTGCCTAGGTAAAGACCAATCTCTAAATGTTTCTATGGAAAACATAGCTAAAACTACCACATACGAACCAATTTTCAGAGCACAGCTCTTTTGGTAACTGCAATACGGCACCATCTCCAAAACGTCCCGCATTATCCAACATATATTACATATACTAACCTAACTTAACAGACTAGAGAAAATGTTTTTACAGGCCATTCTCCAAAGCCCTGAATTGCAAGAACCCAGTTCAAATGTCAAAAATGTTAATTATGCTTCAGTATTTGAGATCTGAAATATAATAACTGACTTAAAAGACACTCTAAAGTGTTCATATTTTATTGATCAAAACATCTTCACAAACACAAAAACAGTAACACACATACATGAAATATACCTTCACTAGACAACACTTAATGAACATATGAAATCATTATCTTTTGCAGGAACAACTCAACAACATAACTCCTACCACATCTGAAAATATTAAGTCCACTGACTAGCAATCTCTGGCCTAGGACTTACTGTACATTTATTTCCAAGTAAATCTGTACCTTTTTTATAACCTCCTCTAACTTCACATGGTCTTTTCTTAACTAAATGTCTTAATATCTTAGCAAATTTACAATTACAGACCACAATCCCATCATCTGGGGCACCCAAACTGATTAAAACTACTGAGTTTCTTAAATAAATGTTCATAAAATTATTAATACTGAGACAAACCTATACCTAAATTACTAACCACCAATATATAGAAATTTCAATATATTTGAATTTCAATGGTTCCAATAGTTAATTAAGAATAATAAATCCAGCCCATCAAGTTACTATAGCTTGGGCTCCAAGGAATTTTCTCCATGAGTAAAAAGCTTTAAATTTTTAAAAAACAAACAAGTTTCAAAGATTATGTTGTATTTTGTCTCTTCACTAATTATCATTAATTGTGATCATTTATTAAAATACATTGGGTTGTTTATGTTTTCACTGTCTAAACAAAGACAGTATGGTGGGTTGGGGAAGTGTGGTCTACAGAGTAGTTTATAGAAAATCAAGTTGTCAATGTTAAGGCTCAAGCAAATAATATCTATATCAAAGATTTTTTATTTTCTAGAGTCAAAACACTAGTCATATAGAAGATGAAAATAAAGAAAAACTGCTAGGTAATAATTCATACAAATTGTATTAAGTATAATAGAACATTATTTACCTACATAAACACACATACAAATATTTTTAAACTGCTGAGTCAGTTTAGATTTGAAAATGTCAAATAGTCTACTTCTATTCTTAAAACATCACTATTCAAAAGGATTTTTATGCCGTCAAAAATAAAATCAGTTAGAATATTCTTGCTAAGCAAAACCAAATTGAAGTTCTAAAGAACTAGTATGCCTTAGGGGCTGGGGGGATGGCTCAGTGGAATAAGTGCTTCCCTGGCAAGCATAAGGGACTGAGATCAATCCCCAGTTCCGCCAAAAAAAAAGAAAAAAGAACTAGTATGCCTAGCTGGGTAGTACAGTAGAGCACACCTGAAATCCCAGTCATCAAATCTGCTTCTGTATAAAGCAAGCAGATTTCAGTTTGTATGTTTAAATATGGCGATGCATGTAACACTATACTACTATGCACCTTACGAAAAACCCCTATAATGAATTTTTAGAAAGAACAGTCCAATAGAAAAATGACAAAAGAATCACAAAGAAAAATGACAAAGGATATGAAAAAAATACCAATCGCCAGTAAATACAAAAAAGTTTGAGAACACCAATAGTCAATCTTAAGTAGGTCTTTTTGCCTAAAAAATTACAAAGATAGAAAAATTACTGTGCATTATTATAGAGTATTACCGTGTTTTCTAGACTGCAGAAAAGAACCCAAGGCTAGGAATATAAATCTGTCCCACACTTCTGAAAGGCTATCAATTACCAAAGCTTGTCAATTACCAAAATTTGTGTGCTCTTGCCCTAGGAACTGAGTTGAGAGAAATTTGCACTGAGCTAATCATGGACAAAGCAGGCATAGGTTAATCAATATTTTATCTCATCCATAGAGCTAGTAGCCTTTCTCCACTATTTATTTTTCATCTTTCTTTTTTTCTGGGGGAGTGGGGGGGCCACACTAGGCTATTATTCATCTTATAGGAGACTCAATCATCTTACTTTTACCAAATTGCCCTATATAATTTTGTTTTGCTTTGACATATAAATTATAATTATGACTGTCCTATTTTTTTGTCCCTTACCCACCCCCATGACTGTCCTTTTTAAAAAACTAGTCTCTCAAAATACATTGGGGTGATTAATAGGCACAAAACATTTATAAAAATATTATTTAATCTTACCATGTTACCTGGAACAAAATTATTATTAATATAAATAAAAGCAAGTTTCTCTTTGCCTGTCATTGTATCCTAAGAATATTCTTGATGGATTTTCACAAGATTTGGAAGACATGTTTGAGAAGCTAACAAGGAGCTTCTGCAGGGAGGAAAAGGAAAACAGATTAATGTTCGGAGAAAAGAGGCCTGAGCATATCACGGCAGACATCCTCAGAGCAGCTATAAAATTCCTCCTAGTGGGAAATTTTAATATGTCCCAACAATAATTAAGCTATAGTTGATTTCCAAGCAAGGCTTGAATGGTTTAGCCAACACTATCAACCTTTTACTAACAATAATAGCTATCTTTTGCTGGAAACTTCTGTACCAGGTGACATATCCCATTTAATACTCAGAGCAGCTGTACAAAGTAGGAATTAGTATCACTATTCTTTTTTTGCCAATGAAACAAAAAGGTTGCTTAATTAAATACACAAAGATAAAAAAATAAGAGTTTAAAATTTCATGTCTCCTATCAAACTCCCAACTCTAAAACTTTAATTATTTAAATCTACTGTTAGAATTATTCCAACTGTTTACTGTTTCAGGGAAATAAGAGGCTTTGTACAAGCTATAAACAGGTTTCAATATGGTTGCTCCACAGTTGGATTCTAACAGCTACCAGGTGCCACAGGGTGCCATACATATCTCACAAAACCTAAAACCTCACTTCCACCGGATATAAATGGGGACAGTACACATTCCCACAACCCGGCAAATAGAGGCAACTAGAAATTCAGTGATTTCAGAAAGCAGCTCTGAGTGCATTAATTTGGAATTCTAAACATAATTTTCCATAGCAACATTGCTGTACAATATTCAGGGATAAAAGATTAATAGATACAATAAACTGATGGTGCTAACTATAAATCTCAATTCATCTCTTTCAGAACACACACAAAAAAATTTAAACTAAAATGTCCTTTAAAATCAGTTACTTTTCAATACTTTCTCCATTTTCCTTATCTTGCTAAAAATTTTTCTTGAGATTTTGATGTGGCAACAAAGCCTACCAATCAGCAAGGGTAAGAAAAAATTTACATTCCAAACCATGTAAGATATAATCCTATTAACTACTCCAAATTTACTCTATTTTCATCAAAAAAAAAAAATTGAAGTAGTTTCAGTTTTACAAAACTCTGTGTTTTGTTTCCTACAATACAAATAATGTAACGTTATCTTCCAGACTTTAGTACAGAGATACTACACCAAAACAAACTTTAAATATTAAACTACTCTGAAAACATAAGATATCATTAGTTAAGTCTGGTAATAGAGATGTCAAAGAAGGATGGATGTTCTTCAGATAAAAAACAATACAAAGTGGGGTCCAAACTGCGTGCATACAAAGAAGAACATGTAGACAAAGTACTATTCATAGAATTTTCAAGCAGAATAAGCACTGGACCCCTTCAACCCATGTCTCTTCACAAATAAACCATAGCAGATGAACCAGACACTTCCGATCTCACTTTTCTTAGCCTACTTCAAAATCAAGAACAGAGAAGAAATAAACATGATACATCAAAAATCTTTGCCAATCCCAAAGTATGCAACTCCCACTATTCCACTATTACAAACACAATGCAAATATACATGAAAACTTGCATACAGGCTAAAACATGCTAAAAGTAAATCAACCGAAGAAAAGGAAAAAGACAGGTACCAGTGCTTTCTGTTTTTGATTTTTGTTGCTGTTATTTTGTTTTTTTTTTTTAATTTTTATTACTTTTATTGAGAAACAAATAGAAATGAGACAGTTTCAAAACCAATTAGCAGGACAGTTTCAGTAATTAATACATTGCATATTCTTTTCTTCATAGTGGTTATCCAAAGTATAAGATGCAGACATGATATCCTGTCCAAACACTATTAGCACAAATCTTTCTTCTCATTAAATTAAGAGAAAGTAGATATCTATACTATTTTGTATATACAGATACAAAATGGTCCTTCATTTATAGCCCCTTTATTTGTTTAGTTTTGTCAGAGATGGGTATTCCATTGCCATTTAAATATTGTAGGTGTGGGGCCAGGGAGATGGCTTAGAAGAATAAGCGCTTCCCTGGCAAGCACAAGGGCCTGAGTTCAATCCCCAGTTCAAAAAAAAAAAAGCAGGTAAATATTGTAGGTGTGTGAATTCAGCAAAATAATCCAATATAATCCAGCAGTCCATAATAGTAGTGGGTTATCCGTAGGACTGGCAATGTCAGAAGTTGTTGACTTGAGCCTTTTACAGCTCAGCATATTAACTTGGCTTTAGTTTTTATACCTCATTTGATATTCAGACAGTGAGGTTAAGCTCAACTACCTATGTTACAGGGTAATAATATCAACAAGCTTCTTTTCTGGAGGGTTAACAACTTAATTTTGCAGACCAAAAATTAGAGAAAAAGAAGGGCTGCAAGATCAGCCAACATTTTGGCCCTAGCCTTTCAAGGTCAGTGAGGACTCAGGACACAAGAGAACCTGTACTGTAACATCACGTAACTCAGTGGTGTCGCAAATTTTCTGATCAAGGACATTATGGGGCCACAGAGGAAAGTGACCGATGATGTACAGTGTGCCTAAGGAGAGTCACAAGGAGAGAAAACATTCTCTCAGGCTTTCACAGAGAGCAAATTGGTCAAGCAATGGCCATAACTCATCCATATGGCTGACCCTGAAAAAAGATCTACAAAGTGCAGTACAGGGTTTCAAGGTAAATCCTGAGAGGATTTGATTGACCTTGTCAAATACAAAAGTTACATTTCTTGCTAAATAGGTGTGCTTTATCTTCATCTTAAACATCCAGCAGAAAAGTATAAAAACGAGGTATAAAAAATATTGTTATTTTGGTTTGGGGGGTGGAGACTCATAGGGACCAAATATAAAAATGATTCAGTGAAGGAGAGGAAGAAGGTAATTAACCCAGAAAACATAAAAGGAAAAGCCAAAAATATGAGGCACAGACTGCAAAGACTTCTCATTTTGCTAGGATCTGCATCAATTACTATGTGGTAGCCCTGTATAAAAACTCACAACTTAGGGAAAAAGTCATTAGGAAGATACCATAGCACTAACCCAGCTCCTTTATGAATATGTGTATTTTCAACATCTACTTTCGTTAAAAATATGCTGTTGATTTCTTACCCAATGTTCACTATTTGCTAAGATCACATTTGTGATCCATGGTGACTCTCCATCTCAAATCTTTCTTTTCAATAGTCTTTTCATAAAAGCACTCATGTATTACCCTCTTCTATATTAACTCTCATTTACAAAGAAACTTAAAAGTCATCTCAGTGCTCTGGGGAGCCAACCTTTCCATACAATATAAAGCTAGAATTCAAATTCTTCCACCATTAATCTTGGCCAAGAATAAATATGCACATTTCAAATCATACTTTTTATATCTATAAAAGTACATACAGTAAATAAAATAAAAACCGTGCTTCTTAAACATCAATTAAAAATACTACTTTTTAAAGTGTTTCCTGGATAGCATGGTGTTGTTTTATAAAATAAGAATTACAGAAAAACAATCACATATTTTGAGTCACAGTATTTCAAATTGTTTAAAGTCTCCTAACATTTACTTTGATAATTTATTTCCTTATAGACAAATAACAAATCAATTGACTGAGATTGGCACAGGGCACTGGAATACTGTGACAGCAGTATATGAAGGCAGACAGTATCAATAAACAAAAATCTTCTGCAAGTCCTCACACACCTAACAAGACAACTCAGATGAATGGCTAAGAACTCCTTTGTACTCTTTTTCCTGCTCCATATTTTATTTCAACAAGTCCTAAACATACTAAGGCCCTCAGCCATAGTTCCTTAGATCATCCACAATATTCAGAAGGAAATTAAAGAGCTTATATACCTATCTCGATTACTTGTAATAAAAATAAAGCCTATTTTTTTGCCTATGTATCTCTATGGTTCTCACCATCAAAAAATT
Source organism: Octodon degus (assembly GCF_000260255.1). Classification (NCBI taxonomy): domain Eukaryota; kingdom Metazoa; phylum Chordata; class Mammalia; order Rodentia; family Octodontidae; genus Octodon; species Octodon degus. The sequence continues at coordinate 5,306,063 of NW_004524614.1, read as the reverse complement.
CCACCTAGCTGGGGAGATAGCTCAGCAGCATAAGCACCTGCCTGGCAAGCATAAGGTCAAGAGTTCAATCCCTGGTACTGCAAAATAAAATCTAAATTAAAAAACATCTTTTCTCCATAATTCCAGAGGATTGTCTGCAAGTTGGCAATCATCAAATATTTAAACTGACATCAATATGTTGCTGTGTAAGTATAGTAGGTTCATGTACTGCCTCTACAACGAGATTTGAGGAAATCAAGGAAAACAGCAATTCTTTCAAATTTCCATATAGCATCTAGTAAAACAGCCTCTGATAAAAGTATGTGACTGATCTACTCTCAATAAGTCATATAAATCGGTAGGCAAAGCAGCTTTAATTGGCCCAAAGCAGGATCCACGCCAAGTGAGATTTTTTGGAAATTATTTACCCCACAAGCTACGAAGTAGTACTGAGTATGGCTTATCTATCCTCTAATGCCATTACAAATTATTACTCAGTAATACCACTCACCAGCTATTTACACAAAACAAGAATTATAATTAAATATTTACGGAATTTTATTTATCTCCTTTAAAATTACATCAAACAGACATAAATGACAACAAAAGAAAAATAAGCAGTTGCATATAACTGCAATTCGCAATGTGTAACATGTAATATTCCTATAGTTTAAAAGTACTTGTAGCACAGATTTTAAACATTCACCATTCAACCATTAACAATTTTAAAATACACATAAAGTGTACCCACAGATATCATATAGTACATCTTGCTACTGGAAAAATTCACCATGATCTTATTTTAAATGTAAATTGCAATAACCATAAATTTCTAGGTAGAGATTCACAAGTGAATGCTTTAGACAGAGACTAGGTTAGAAAAGAAAGACATCACAATAACTACTAGACATGCTTGCCATTTCACAGATAATACAATTACAGCCTATAAAGTTGGCACAGGGCCACAAAGATAGAGCTTGAAGACCTCAAATCACAGAATAATGTTCATCCCACTATATCAGTCCACTTGCATTAAGATATACATCCTAGTATCTCTCCAAATTTTGCCCTCCAGAAAAAGCTGTAAAATAGGCACTACATCTTTCCTTTTCCAGTCCTCAGTGATGTTAACTACTTTTGAAAAGGTATCAGTGGCCCTAGAGCGTGTATTTCAACTTTAAGATATACTCAGTCCATTTTTCATATTAAAAATATTTAGAATTTATCACTCTAGTTTTACTTTCTACACATACGAAGACACTATGGGACCCCGCCTAAGGCAACTTACGTACTTTCTACTACCCCTAAAATACCTCTGATAACTTTGTTTCTGGGCTATATTTGCTTTTCAGCACTTTACTATTTACTTCCATAGGGCCAATCTATCTACTGGCCTTACCACTGCCACTAGTCTATTCTTGTCCAACTCTATTCCACTTCTAACATATGGCTTTAGAAAATAAATATTCCAACTAGTGAGAAAACTATCTAAACCAAGTAACTTTATTTTTGTTAAAAGGCTCTAAGAAAACTCTCACATCAAATTCATACATTTAGTATATGAAATCTAGCTGCTTTATAAGCATTTTCAAATTATTTTTGAATGCCTTCATGTTCAAAACTGGAAATGTTAGGTACATGAATCATTTAATGTGTGATCTGTTTTGCTTTACAAACATTAAGTCTTCCTAAATTTTTTAATCTGAGGTATGACTGATATGTTAAATGTTGTACAGATTTAATGAACACAGTTCAATGAGAGTCCAACTAAGTATCTTTAAACTATCGCTAGACTTTCTGAGCCTTGCTTTATATACTCTCTAACCAGATCCCTCCCAAAAGCATTTTAAGTTCAAACCATTTTTTCTAAAATTAAAACTTTTATTTTGAGTCTTTCTTCCATTACTTATAAAATAGAATGCTATATATGCTATATATCTTTATAGTACTTTCCACTGAAGAAAGAGCAATTGCTCTGGATGACTATTAAAAATTACTCTGAGTCCCATGAAGACTCAAAGGTATCAAACTATTCATGTTAACTTGGGACGGAATCATTAGAAAACACTATAAAACTCTATATATAGCCTTTTAACTTTGACACCAAGTCGTGAAAAGATTTTAAACTGGTTTTCTCTTTCTTTTGGCGGAACCAGGGATTGAACTCAAGCCCTTGCGGTTGCCAGGCAAGCACTTATTCTACTGAGCTATCTCTCTAGACTCTTAAACTGGTTTTCAACAGTTATGTCAGTTATGAAAACTGCAAACAAGAAGTATGCCTTGTAATGAGGCATTTCAATTAAGGGAAAATCTTTGAAATTTAGACAAAGCAAAGGTAAAAATATTAATATACCTAACACTGGATTACTTTAGATGCTGTCTTAAGAAAGGAATACATTAAGACAGAGAAAATGCAGAATAATAAGCACCACAATTTCATTTCTTCACATAAAACCTATTCTGCGCAGAGAACAAATAAAATTCCACATATAAGAGACAAAGAAAATGAGTAAATAAAAGGCAAGAAAAACATTTTAGTCTGTAAAAACTCTCCCCCTCTTCAAAAAACATCACAACATACATGTAACAATCTCAACAGCACCTCTAAATTCTATTCAATTTAATAGGCTTCAATTTTACCTACCTTTCTTCTCTGAGAGATGTTGAGGGCACCAAAGTCATTAAACAAGGATGAAGCAGGTGAAGTGATAGGATCTAGAAGGCAAGTTACATAAGTTTCCAAAGAGACAACTCAGGTAATTCATAAATCAAACAAATGGTAATTTAACAACAGTAATAAAAATTATATGCCATAATAATTAAGTGTAATGCCTCACATGTAGTAAATATTCACATATTTTCTGACTGAAAGTACAACAATTTGATGAATCCTTCATTTGGTACATTAATATATAGTAGATAACTTAAATGTATCATACACACTTAGCTAAAAGCCCTACAGATGAGGCTACAACTGTTTGATTAAAACAAGCAAACTTAGTTCCACGTTAGATCTGCCTGACCTCATGGTTTTAGTCTATAAAAATCCCTAGAAAAGGCAGATTCCTTGGCAACCCTTTTGGGTCCCCTTCTGCCCCTCTCTCAGACAGAAGCTTTTCTTTCCCTCAATAAACACATTCTGCTCAAAAAAAAAAAGCAAACCAGGAGGAAATTATTTTGTTCTGCTTCGGCTTTTTGAGAAAGGGTCTCACTTGTAGCCCATGCTGATTTCAAACTCAATCTTCCTACCTCAGCATCCTGAGAGCAAAGGATCACAACCAGCAACCAGAACAAATGTTTGTGTTCTCATTTGAGACCAAACTTGAGAAGGATAAAAAGGGATCTGGGGGAGTCAACCATAGTCTCTGAGAGATGGAAGTCTGGATTTAAACACACAAGGGCTTCAAACTATCCATACTATAAACTATTCGGTATTTTCAAGATTATCAACAACAGATTTTTTATAATCTTACTTTAAAAGTACATTTTTAAAGATAAAAGCATTAAATGTTTCAAAACAGTAATATAAAAATATGAAGATTTTATACGCTCAAAGTTCCATCACTTTGCAAGTAGAAGTTATAGAACTGTACCTTTTCCCTTTATCTCTTTGGTCCTGAGTTTTAAGCGATAAGAACAAATTACATTTCAAATTTATCTCTTAATTATTTCTCACTTGATAAATGAGAGATTTCTGAGAAGATATACATGAGATACATTGAGGTATTTTATCTTCACATCTCAGCTTGAGTAAATCTTTCCTTTGCCTCCTTTTCATAGTACTGGCATGGAACCCAAGGGTCATGTGCATGCCACACAAGTGTGCCCAGCTCCTTTTACTTTTCACTTTGAGATAGAGACTCAGCTGCCCAGGCTGACCTCCAACTTGTGATTCGCCTTCCTCAGCCTCCCAGAAAACTGGGATTTCAGGTTTGTATCACCATGCCTGACTCTACATTTCTTTTCCTCTCTCCTCCCTCTTTTCCTTCCTCCCTCTTTCTCTCCTTCTCCTACCCCACCCTCCTTTCCTAGAAGACTGAACCCAGCCAAGGTCTTTGCATTGAACTATATCCTCAACACTATTTTTAATTTTTACTTTTGAGACAGGATCTCACTATATATACTAAATTATCCAAACTGAGCTAAACTTCCTATCCACCTGCCTCAGCCTCACAGAGTTATGGAATTACTGGAGTGTGTAACCATGCCCAGTTTATCCCCAGCTCATGCTTCTAATCTCATCTGTGAAATTAA
>NW_004524614.1:5276672-5300600 GCF_000260255.1 Octodon degus | reverse complement strand
TTTTTTTTTTTTTTTTGGGTGGAACTGGGGATTGAACTCAGGCCCTTGCACTTGCCAGGCAAGTGCTTCATCCACTGAGCCATCTCCCCGGCCCCCATACATTTTTTTAAATGAAGTAATTTAAACTTTAATTTTTATCCCTCAGTGGAAGATAATTTTCAATTTTTTAATACCTGCTTAATATTTTTTAGTTTCCATAATGAATATATTACTTCTAGAATCAGATATACTCATACGTACAAAATCATACATACACACACACACACACACACACACACACACACACACACACCCCAAAATGGAACTAGTTCTTACCATGGCCTGCATATGGTTTGGCACTGTCATTTAGAAGGCTTGGAGAGCTGCTACTATTAGTCATCCTCTGAAAAATAAAATTTGGATACATGATATCACTGAGAAATACAGAATTAAAAGTAGTCAATCAGTTAAGATTGATATTCTTTGCTTTTATATTATTAACAAATGAATATTCCTGTACACTATGCTGCTTGGTTTCCAACTATCTATAAAAACCTTCAAACACTGCAATACATCAAATAAAAGTTTTATTCACTACCCAGGTGTTTAAAAGCAAAGATGCAGGCCTATTTTGAATCACACTTCCTACCTTTATGACCCTGAACAAAACATAACCACTAGGTTTCCTTGTTCATAAAATATATATACCAATATCTATCTAACAGGATATAAAATGACTGTATAAAGTCAATAAATGCTCTAATATACTTTCCCAATTTGATTATCCTTCATACACCTTAGAGAACTCATATTTTCTGTTTACACTTAAATATATCCACTGCTTTCTGGACTCTTCGTTTTATGGCCTCAAATGTCTAAGTTAGTGATGCTGATCTCTGGCTTAGTTCTATAATCCCAAATTTAATAACTCAACTTCTGTTCAGTTTCTGCATAAATTTTGAAAAGGGAACATAGGGGCTGGGGATTTAGCTTAGTGGTAGAATGTTTGACTACCAAACTGGAAGCCCTGGGTTCATCCTTAGTACCAAAAACAAAAAATAAGCCTCAACTAAAAAAGAGGAGAATAGTAAACTCTAAGTTCTTGAAATGATTTTAATACTAAAATAAATATGTATCAGGGCCGGGGAGATGGTTCAGTAGAATAAGCGCTTCCCTGGCAAGAGCAAGGGCCTAAGTTCAATCCCTGGTTCCACAAAAAAAAAAAAAGAAAAAGAAAAATCGTCTCACTTGAATTTGTAGACAATAAAAAGGTATAACAACATATTAAGTTGAATTATTCATTCAAAAAAGCTATGTATATGGCAGCTGTGTGTTTAATTGAATCTTAGAATACAAATGACCCTTACTTTTAAGGGAGTTTCCCAACTAACAGAATATTTCCCAATATTATCCCAACTGTACAAAATTTTGCCACATCAACCTACAAAAATAATGTAAACAAAAATGTCCTCAGTATAGCACATGACAGAGAAAGAGTCATTTACAAAAAAAGGGGGGGTTAAAAAAATTCAGACATTTCATGGGTTGAGGTAGCTCAGCAGTCTAAGCACCTGCCTGGCATGTTCAAGAACCTGGGTTCGGTCTCCAGTACCACATGCCATGCCAGCCCTGCACCGGGCTAGACACAGAAACAGAGCGTAGTGGCGCACACCTGTAATCCCAGTGCTGGGGAAGCTGAGAAAGGAGGATCACTACGAATGTCAGCTGTGTAGTGAGACCTTGTTCCAAATAAATAAATAAATGTTTAAAAATTCAGACATTTTAAATATGCAACATCCCTCAATTACCTGGCATGGTGGTACATTCCTATAACCCCAGCACTTAGGAGGCTAAGGCAGGAAAATCACTGTGAGCCTAAGACCAGACTATGCTACACTGTAAATTTAAAGTGAGACTGTCTTAACAGGGAAAAAGGAAAATTCCTCAATAGTGTAGCTTTAAATTTAATATTAAACATTAAATAAAACAAATCCAACTATATACTTCTATATGCAAAGAATATTTCTAAAGGAAAGCCCAAGACAATGGTATCAATAATGGTAGCTATTGCCAGGAAGGTTAATGACATGTGTGGTGATCACAGATAGAAAGGAGACTTTTTATAGGTTTTATAACACATTGTGTTATCTACTAAAACAAACAAACAAACAAACAAAAAATCCTACTACCATCACTACCAAGTTGAAGTGACAAAGCAGACAGATAGGTAGAACTAGTTTCTATCTCCCCGCTATTACTCCAGAGTCATGCCTCCTCCAATGTCCACTCTCAAGAGCTCTGACTCTAGTGTTTTGCTTCACCTATGATCACAACCATCTCACACAACTTAAAATATCACTTTCCACTCAAACAGTTTAGGAATGATTGGGGCTGGTGAGATGGCTCAGTGGTCTAAAGCACCTACTTAGAACAAGCTTAGCAAAGCATAGGGACTGCGGTTCAATCCCCAGCACCACATGCCAGCCAGCCCCGCCCCCTGGTGGGCTGAGCTGCCCCCCCCCACACACACACACAAATAAATAAAATTAAAAAAAGAATGACTTAACTCTCTAGTTATCTCCTGTGCCTGGAATAAACTTGACTTTGCTAACAGTACAACATAAATTTATACTGGTAATACCTGCATCAAGGGATACTTTGTTTCTACTGGGCTTCCAAATCCATTGACTCCAATAAAGCTGGTGCTGAAATAGGAATCTGTGAGACTTGTATCAGTTAAAGCACCTCCATCCATTCCAGAAACTGAAAGAGAAGGAAAATTCATGTACTTAAAAATTATTTAAGAGGAAAACACTGGCTTGGCTTGTGTTTCTAAATAAGTTTAAATGTCTCAAATCTCTGTCACATTTATTTTTATATAGTAGTCAAAACTCAGGTCAAGAGCCAGTAAGACTTGCTGACTTTAAAAGCCTGCTAACAATGATCATGTTTCTCCCACAGAAATATTTTATATCTATCACCTAATGCACCATTAAGGATCACTCTTGTTGGGCCGGGGAGGTGGCTCAGTGGAATAAGCGCTTCCCTGGCAAGCACAAGGGCCTGAGTTCAATCTCCAGCTCCACCAAAAAAAAAAAAAAAAGGATCACTCTTGTGTTTCTAGTTTATCAAGTTTTCTTTCTATTACTTAGTAGGACTGCAGAATATACACAATTTCTACTGAGAATCACAAGATGGTAAACAGAGGCACACTTATCAAGACTGGTTCTCCCAACATTATCTTGTAAAGCAGACTGGTATTCCCCTACTAACTCAGAATTTAAGGAAAAACTGGGGCCAGTGAGATAGCTCAGTGGTCTAACGTACCTGCTTAGGCAAGCTCATCCAGCCACAGGGGATGGCAATTTGATCCCCAGCACCAATCCCTAGCATGCCAAGCCAGCCGGCCAAAAACAAAAAAGAATTTAAGGAATAGTATATAGACTACAGTGAGATAGAGGTCAGGAATAATAAACACTCTCTAGCAGCCTTAGAGTAGGGGAACAGTATATAGACTACAGTGAGATAGAGGTCAGGAATAATAAACACTCTCTAGCAGCCTTAGAGTAGGGGACAGAAGAGCATACAACAAAACACAGGACCAGGTAGTCCTGATGCTACTTACTGTGTGGCACTTGACATGCAGCAACTTTCTTTCTAAGCTGCTAAGTACAAAGCCCTACATTTTACCCTTAAGTCATGCTGCAAGTAGGACTGCTCTTCTCTAGGGAGAGTCACTCCTCCCTGCACTCCCAACTAAAAACATCTAAGAAAAAGTATTGATACACAGGTGTATGGTCTTCCAGAAAAGCAATCTTAAGTAATTTTTCTTTTTTTTGTAATTTCCCAAACTGTCCAAAATTAAATATTATTTCTATGATTATAGAAGGATTCCTTTCTAATGGTTTATACCTTAGCATTACAAACTCAGATGTAGCTAAAGAAAACCAAAAGCACTAAAAATTCATATATGAAGTTGTTCATCAAAGTGATTTATAAAGAACATAAAAGAATTATTTTAAAGAAATTAAAACAATTTGCTGCAACAAGAAAATGATTAGCGGCCGGCCAGATAGCTCAGTGGTTAAAGTGCCTGCTTAGGCAAAGTGCAGCAGCAAGGGTTCAATCCCTAGCATGCCAAGCTGGCCCTGCCCCCAAGGCACGCTGAGATGGTGACTGAGACCGGGTGTGGTGGCCTGAGCCTATAATCCCAGCAATTGGGAGGCTGAAAACAGGAGGATCACTAAGAGTCTGATCTGTATAGTGAGACCCTGGAGACCCTGTACCAAATACATTTAAAAAAAGAAAATTATTAAGTAAATTTTAATGTATACACTGAAATTTAACTGAAATAACTTGAATCATAGTAATTCAAGATTAATCATGGTTAGGATTTAAAATATTCCACCAAAATGGTACAGAACTGGGAAGAGAAAGTAAGACTGACAAAGTACAAAGTATTGTTAAAGCTAGGCATAAAGTAATCATTTTGCTAGCATTTCTGTTAGTTTCATAGTTTAAATTTTTCTATAATAAAATATTATACAGGGACCAGTGAGATAACTCAGCGGACTAAAGCACTTGCTTAGGCAAGTGTAGGCAAGCACAGGGACCGCCATTCCATCCCAGCACCACGTGATACACCAGCACTGCCCTGAGAGCAGGCTGAGCCCACCAGAGTCCAGGCACAGTGGCACACACCTGTAAACCCAGTGCTGGGGAAGCTGAAAGCAGGAGAATTACCAAAAGTCCCAGCTGCATAGTGCGACCCTATAACAACCAATCTGAGTGTGGTGCCAGACACCTGTATCTCGCAAGTTCTCAAGACCAGCCTTAGTTACAAAGTGAGCTCCATGATGATGTAGAGTGTGCCTAAGGAGAGTCACATGGAGAGAAAACTTTCTCTCAGGCTTTCACAGAGAGCACATTGGCCAAGCAATGGCCGTGACTCATCCACATGGCTAACAATGACAAAGGTTCTACAATCTGAGGTAAAGGATCTCAGAAGAAATCCTGAGGGGATTTCACTGACCTTATCAGACCCAAAAGCTACAACTCTCGTTGCATAGGTCTTGCATTATCTTGGTCTTAACCATCCAGCAGAAAAGTATAAAAACGAAGTATAAGAAGTAAAGCCATGCTGTTATGTTGAGCTGTAGGGGACTTAGGTCAACAATTTCTGACAATGCCAGTGAAGTGGAAGACCCAATACTATTATGAACTACTGGACTCTTTTAGAATATTTTGCTGAGTTAACACACCTATAATATTCAAATGACGGAACTAAACAAAAAAGGGGATACAGATAAATGTCCATTTTGTATCTGTGTATTCAAAATGGTTGGGATAGATATATAGTCACATTCTCTTAATGAATAGAGGGATTTGGTCTTGTTTGTTTGTTTTTGGCAGGACCGGGGATTGAACTCAGGCTCTTGTGCTTGCCAGGCAAGCGCTTATTCTACTGAACCATCTCCCCAGCCCCATAGAGGGATTTGTTGTAATAGTGTTTGTAAATAGGATATCATGTCTGCATCTTGTACAGCAAATAACCACTAGGAAGAGAGTATGCAATGTGTTAATTATTGAAACTGTCCTACCAATTTGTTTTGAAACTGTCTTATTGCTATTTGTTTCTCAATAAAATTATGGGGAAAAAAATTTTTTTTAAAAAACCACAAAAAAACAAAGTGAGCTCCAGACTAAACTGTATAGAAAAACTATCTCAAAAAAAGGTGGAAAAAAGATTATAGAATATACAGCTAAGAAAGATTAAATGATTCTGTATGCTACTATAACCAAAATATAACTTTCATCTTTATATCCAGTTCCTGGTACAAACCTCTGAAAACTCTTGAAGCTTCCTAAGTGGCTAGGGTGCTGACCCTGGTTCCTGACAAGGCTAATCCTCAGAAATCGCTTAATATTTCCTGGGTGACAGGAGTGTCTTTTATCCTAAAGTAAATGGTTTTTCTGAGGATTTCTAGATGGCAGCTGGTCACCTGAGAATTCAAGCCATTATTATAAGCTTGAAGGCTTTACCTCTCATTCCCTTCAGGGAGAGAGGCTAGAGGTTTATTTAGTAATCTAGGTTACTAGACCACAACTCCATACAAAGAGAAGCTCCTGTGCTCTGGATCCTTCCATATCTCACAGTACCCTTTATCTGGCTACTCTGTTTCCTTTATAACAAACAAGTAAATATGTTTCCCTAAATTTTGTGAGCCACTGCAACAAAAAACCTAGTGGTGGGGGCTGCAGATACCCAAGTGAGTAGCTGAAAGTATAAAGCTTGACATCTTTCCCTCTTTTATGTTTTGGGGGGCATCTTCTTTATTCTCAAACTTTACATCAGATCCTCATGTTCAGTTTTGCACCCTGGAGTACAGTAAGAGTGTCTGAGTTAGAAGGTTTATTGTCTCAATCTTATCTACCTATCCATCACACATCAACTTGCCTTCAAGACCAACATCAAGGCAAAAGTATGTGAAAGTTGGGTGTAATGGCACATATTTATAGTCCAAGAACCCTTGGAAGTTAAGGCAAGAGGATTTTAAGTCATGAACCCCAGTTGAGCAATTAATGACTCAAAAAGATCGTCTCAAAATAAAAATTTTTATAAAAAGGGCTGGCAATTTAGCTCAGTGCAAAGAGAGTCTTAGTACTGGAGGTGTACATGAGGGGTCAAGTATATAGATGTCCCTCAAAAAACTTAAAATTGCTAAACAATCCACCATTCCCATTCCTGGACATATATCTGAAGAAAATAAGATTTGTATCTTGAACAGTTAAAAAAAAACAAAAAACAGGAAAGGAAAAAGTAATTAATTTTCAGAATTTGCAAGGACAGCCATCCAATTGCCACCTTTTTACAACATCCATTTCTGAAGCAATCCTCAGTATTCTTCAAATATAAACATGCACTCTCTACAACTCCAGGAAAAGCAGAACCTCACAGATCAAGCTATGACCAAGTCACCTCCCCAACAGAATCAAACACTCCAGCATGGGAACAAAGGCTGCCCCCTGCACAAAAACAAGCACCTCCCTCTTGGGAACTGACCTGCCCCTACAGAATTCTTCAGGAGCTAGGAAACTGGGACTGCCACAATAATCCACTATAAAAGTCAAGACTGACACAATGATTAAATACCACCCCATAAAAACTGATCTTTTTTTTGTTTTGTTTTGTTTTAAATGTATTTGGTTGTTAAAAGGTCTCAATACGCAGCTCAGGCTCATAATGATGCTCCTGTTTTCAGCCTCCCCAGCTCTGGGATTACAGGCACAGCCACTAGCCCAGACTCTGTGGCTGGCTCAGCCCACCCTGTGGCAGGGCTGGTATGGCATGTGGTACAGGGGATCAAACCACAGTCCCCGCACTTGCCCAAGCTTGTCTAAGCAGGCACTTTAGTCTGTTGAGCTATCTTGTCAGCCTCATGGTCCTATTCTTATGAATGGGATAGTCTGATCCTCTTCAGATCTGTGCCCTCAAGTTTAAATCCCTTTCCTATTTTCTCTTAATTACCTTTGTTACGTGCCCACCTTGATTTTGTAAACTCCAGCAAAGGTCTTTTACCATTTTCTCATACTTTCCAACTAAAATTCTCACCTTAAGTTTCAGTTTTAACATTTACTGTCACTGAACACCAGCATAGCAAATTATCAATATCAAAGGAAGAGGGTTGAAAACCCCCAATTTGCACCATGTCAGACAGAAATATAGATCATACAGAGACCCACTACTTGCATTAGATGTCTGAAGTACTGGAGTGGGTGAGAAACAGGAGACAGCCTTTTATGTGTGGGATTTGCATTAATTCCAGGCAGTGTCATAAATGAACTGTGAGATACCAGGTAGCTTCAGAGAGAACGAATATATGTAGGATCAGAAGCACAGTGTACAAGTGCAACAGAAAGAAAACAGAAGCTAGCTCTTCTTTTCAATATAATTATTTACAATACTAAATGAGAAAGGAACATTATTTATAGTCAGATAATAATCGTGCATAGATACATATAGAAATATTAGGACTGAATATACCAAATGTTAACAATCTTGTGCTAATTGAGGTTAGTCTCTTCTGACTTTTTCTGTGAAATATCTATTTACATAGTAATAACAAAATCCATGAAGGGGAAAAATACCCGCATTCCACAAAAACCCTTAAGACAGACTAGCCCATTCATAGTCTTTATCTTTTCCTAATAAGGCAATACAATTTCATAAAATAAAACACAAAGAATGCTGTTAATATTATAGCATTTTTATTACAAATACTTTTCACTTTAATTTTTATTCCAAAATTTTATTTTAAATCCAACTTTCTTCGTATTTTATACAAACTAAGAAAATAGAACAATGTTTTTCAAATGCCAAACTTCACAAATCTATGGTCAATATCTTCACAGATTTTAAGTTCCTTAAAAGCAAAGTCCAGTGGGTCTTCACATGCTCATAAATATAATACACTGGTAAAAAAAAAAAAAAAAATCAATATTAAGCTGTTGTTAGAGGAAAATAGTCATTTTACAACTTTTTAAATAATATTTTATCATTAAAAATAGAATTTGTTGGGCTGGTGAGACAGCTCAGTGATCTAAAGCACCTACTTAGAACAAGCTTAGCAAAACACAGGGACTGCAGTTCAATCCCCCAGCACCACATGCCAGCCAGCCACGCCCCCTGGTGGGCTGAGCTGGCCACACACAAAAAATAAATAAGTAAATAAATAATTTTTTTTTAAAAAAATAGAATTTGTCATAGCCAAATGTGGTGGCACGTGACTCTATAATCTTTAGGAGGCTGACGCAAGAGGATGGCCACAAGACTGAGACCAGCCTGGGCTGCATAATAAGTTCAAGTCAAGCCCGGACTACATGGCAAGACCCTGTCTCAAAAGCAAACAAACAAAAAAAAATAGAGTATGTCCTAATATATAACCAATTTTTCTGATAGCAGTTTTTTCACCATATCAAACCAGTTTATAGTCTTTTTAGATGCACAACTTTACAGAAGACCTTGTGTTTTTTAACAGAAACATATGCCTAAAAAGAGGCAGAAGCGCTCATATGGCCAGAAATCAAGGCTTTTTTTTTTTTTTTTTTTTTAAAGTAAACATTCCACACATACACTTATGCTTGTTTACCTGATTTGGAAAATTACAGTTTGAGTAGGAAAAGAAACAGACACTTCAAGAACAGGAAAACCACTAACCTTGTCTTACTTTTCTCTTTGCTGGGACAAAATACCAAACACCCAAATGTAAAAAAGGAAAGGTTTATTTAGCTTAGTTTGCACAGCTTTCAATTCATAGTTGGCTGGGTCCAAGATAGGGCAGTATGGCAGACAGGCATCATGGATGAGAAACAGTCCATGACATGGCAGAAAGTAAGAAGGCAGCAAGGAAGCAAGAGGCCACAATAGGCCTCTTTCTGTCCCTTTTAGTCTATCCAGGTTACCTATCCTTAGGGTAGGTAGCATGCACTAACACCCATGGTGGGGCAGCCTTAATCCTAGCCTTGGACCATGAATCACTCCCAGCATCACACACTCTAAGATCCAGTCACCTCTGCAAAGCCCCACCTACGGCTGCATGAGGTTCTGGGGGAACATCTATGTACAAGCCATAAAATCTGCAATCTATTTCATCCTATAGAGATTACAAAGACACTCCTTTTTAAAGTTACTTTGAAGAGACACAAGTCCTACCTACTTCATGAGATATTATGGAATGGTAAAGTTAAATTTAAATTACATTAAGTACAAATGTTGCTGGCCTTAATTACCAAGAAAGAGAAGCAAGAATGTTTTACTCCTTTATTTCTGCAATTAAATTTTAAAATTATACTTGATAAAAAACAATTTGTGATCTAGTTTAAATAAGGCTATTTCTGTGAATGCTGTTGTCATCTTTACTATTAAAACTTATATCTAACCCTGGCCTGGTGGTACATACTTGTAAGCAACTTTGGGAAGCTGAGGAAGGAGGAGCTCAAGTTCTACCTGGGGAATGTACCAAGATTCTCAAAAATAATTTTTAAGGGATACAGATGTAATTCTGTCTAAAAGCCCTGGATTCAATCCCCAGTACCACAATAATAACAATAATAAATCCTATTATAGCTCTCTGTCTATCGTGTAAAGGTGCCCCCTCCAATATGTTGGAACTTCATGGAAAATGTGCAGTAATAAAAAGTACAGTACAGTTTGTAAAGGTGATTAAGTTGCAAGGACAGCAGAGAATGGGAAGAATGGGAAGAATACCCATACAAAAGGCACGAAAGAAAGCTGTTTATCCCATTAAATAAAAATTATAAGAAATCACTATTTTGTACTAAATTTACTAGGTCTCAAAAGATCAAGCTAATTGGGCATGATGGGGCACACCTATAACCAGGGGTGAGGTAAGAGGACTGCAAGTTTTGAGCCCAGCCTGTCTCAAAATAAAAAGTAGGCTAGAGATGTAGCTCAATGCAAAAACCCTGGATTCAATTCCCAGTAGTGGGGTGGGGAGAGCAAAAAAACAAAATGAAATCACACTAAATGAAGTTCCTGGCACCAACTAAGAACTATTTTAAAACCTGTTTATTGCTACAAAATCAGGTTTGGAGAGACAGCTAAAGTTCCCAGTCTAGACAGACAAGTTACTCTGATTTAACCTTTATAACACAGGTAACTTGAGTATCTAATATTAACCAGTTATTTTTCTATTGTTTTGCCTTCTTGTTCCCACCCTCCAAGGAAAGTAACTTTAAAATATTCAGTTTGCTTTTTGTTTTTAATTGTTTCTGCTTTCTTTAGCTTTTGTATCTATGAAGCCAGCCTCTTAGGAAAGCATGGTATTACATGCTATTTATACTCAGGAGGCTGAGGCAGGAGGATTGAAAGTTTTAGGACTGCCTGGACAATGTAGGTAGAAAAATGAGATGAGATGAGGTAGAACAGATGAACTGGAGATATAGCTCAGTACTCCTTGGATTCAGAAAGATACGGGTAGGGGTGGGTCCTCCTTTGCTTAGTCCATCAAAAATGTATTCTCTTTCATGGAATGAAGTATTAATTCTGAAATTGAAAAAATCAATTAAGTGCTGAACAAAATTGTTTTCATTTTGTCTTCTGGCAGCCCCTTCCAACCATGAGAGGATATAGGAACAAAGCCATCAAGAGATAAAAAGCCCTGGCCAGGCAATGAACCTGATGGCATCTTGACACTGAATGTAGCGATGCCTAGAACTGGGAGAAATTAAATTCTCTTCTTTATATATTTCCCAGCCTCTGGTATTTTGTTATAGTTGCTAAAACAAAATGAGACAGAAACAATGGTGAAATGAGTTACTGCTTGCAGCAACAAATATCTAAAATCTGTGGAAGCTGCTCTGGAATTGAGCAGAGTAGAGGAGACTGGACCATAAAGAGCTATTCTGGTGAGGGTTCAGAAGAAGAAAACTATTCCCAGAGCTCTGATCTTCTTACAGACGATAGGAATGGTTATGATCACAGTGCTAGTAGAAATATGCACAGTAAAGGTTATTCCATTAAGGTATTAGAAATGTGAAACAACGTACTACAAACTAGTCCATCACCTTATAAAGTGACAAAGAATGGGACTGAACCATGTTCTGCTTTCTGGAAAGTAAAACCTTCAAGCTATATAACATTTGGTAGAAGAAAGCTCCAAACATACTGGTGGTACTGTGAAGCTTAACTGCTTCTAGTAAACAAGTTAAAGGTGAAATGTATATCAAAAGGGAATTTAGGTTTGGAAAATTCTCAGCCTGAGAAACTGTAAAAACTAAAAAGCATTATGTTCACGAGAAAACACCAAGCCCTTCTTTGATAGAGAGATTAGCACAGACAGAGGGAAACCAGCTACTATTCATTCAGAAATTTGAAGAATTATCCCAAGAGCACTCTGGATATCATTCAGCCTGCTATTCCTATCCAGGCCCAAAAAGGCAAAGGCCTGTGACAGGAACAAAACTTTTTCAAGGGAGTAGCTCAGCACTTCTTGCCTGGGAACTCCTAGAGTATCCACTCCTTATTAGGCAGTGTTCTTTGGTTACTTCAGCTGTGGCTCAAGGGAGCCCAGAAGCAACTTAAAAGTTATGCTAGGAAAAGCACAAGTGGTATACTCTGCAAGCATGCAGGGTGACTAGCCATGGAGGCCTGGCTCTTCCCACCTAGATTTCAAAGGCTTCCTTGAAAAACCTTGCCGTACAGGCAAAAACTGCCAGAGATGTGGCTGCCAGAGTCCCAAGTTGCCACAATATATCATCAGAGTTGTGGGGTTAGGTTAGCCCCAACACTTCAGAACTCAAGAGGCACCAGCATGTAACGTCAACTCAAGAAAGCCACAGGCATTTGACTTCAACTCATCAAAGGTGCAATGTGGACTGCACCCAGCACATAGAGGTGGGGATGGTGGGGGGAGGGGGGACTTCAGAGCCTTGGGACTCCAACACCTCTCCCAGTGTGTGCAGAAAGTAGGACATGCAATCAAAGAAGATTATTCTCAAGCCTCAAGGTTTAATGCTACTTTCTTTTGGATTTTAGACTTACTTGTTAACCTGTTATCCTTTTCTTCTGTCTTATCCTTCATTTTCATGACGGAAAACATTGAATGATTTCATATGCTGGCAGTTGGACAGCAATCTGGTTTCAGATGAAGCACCGCTTGTGTCTCACCCTACCTGACTTAGGTTAGATTACGGACTTCAGACTTTGGAGCTGGGGCTAGAATTTACTGCAGTTGAGACTTTTGGCACTATTGGGATGGAATACATTTTGCATGTGAGAAACACATGAATTTGGGGTCTGATCTAAGAGCAAAATTCTATAACTTAAATGAACTTTACTTTTTTTTTGTATATTAGGGAAGGATCTACAGGGTGTTCTGGGTCTCACTACTAGATTGGACTCATAGTGATTCTCCTGTTCACAGTCTCCCAACTGCTGGGATTACAGGTGCACACCACCACACCCAGTCTCAGGCTCAGCGTGCCCTGGGGGCAGGGCTGGCATGGCAGGCCTGGGGATCGAACCAGCGGCCCTTGCACCTGCTTGCAGGTGCTATAATCTGCTGAGCTATTTTGGCCTGCCCAAACTTTTCAAAATTCCATCAACAGTATTAATAAAGTGGGACCTTTAGAAGCTGATTAATCCATGACAGCACATTCAAACTGCCCGCATGAATCACACTTGTGCCTGTATAATATAAGTGTGAGGAGCTCCTCACCCCTTTCCATTATGTGAAGATACAACAGTAAGGTACCACCTTGAAGTATACAGAGAAGCCCTTGCAGACACCAAACATTCCCACCCCTTAATCTTGGAATTGAACTTCTGTTCTTTATAAATTGTCTCCAGTATTTTGTTATAGTTGCAAAGCAAATGACAGCATTATAATGTAGTAATCAATAGACTAATCAGTATTTTGTATGAATCACCTCAATCTGAGCTACTGTGGTCAAAGCTGATAGTCTCTTATGGTGAAAGAGACTATGGTTAAGAGATTAGACAACCTGGCGCAAACTGTAAAGCTAGTAAGTGGTATAATTGGGATATAAAAATAATCCTGTCACTACATGAAACTTGTCTTTCAATTTTTTAGAGAAAGAAAAGCATAAATCAAGAGACAATTTTCAGGCCTTCAATTTGAAATGATCATGAGACATTCAAACTAAATGTACTTCATCTTCAGTTTTTTCCTCCCAGTAATGAAATGATTCTTCCAAAATACCACACTAGATCACTATTTTGGGAACGAGCAAATCTGGAAAAAACTAGAGGAAATAAAGTAAACCTCATTTATTTACTGCAGAACTTCCCAGAATCTTTGTGTATAATGTGAACTATGACCATGACAATTCAAAACTTATGAAAATCATTTCCTAAACTGATTCACTAGGGAACAGCTATGGTTTGAGTGTGTTCACCAAAGTTTTTATGATGGAAAATTATTCTGCAGTTAGAGATTAATGATTTGGGTGTGGGACCTTTTGGAAGTGGGTATGAGGGAATGAGACCCCATAATGGCATTATGATGGCATTACATATTGTTTTATTAGAAGACAAAAGGCTTTAAATGTATTTCCATTGCAGGTAAAGTGCTAGCCTATGCTACAAGTTCCCATGCTGGATTCCTGGAAAAGGGTTAAGAGTGGAGGAAGGACATGCACAACACGACAGAAAACTTACCCTGGCTCACCATGTGTTACTCCTAGACTTCCTAATCAACAGCTAATAATAAAACTCTAGTGTTTATAATTATTCAGTGTCAATATTGTATTATACATTGGCCAAGCAATGGCTGTGACTCATCCACATGGCTGACACTGACAAAGGTTCTACAATCTGAGGTACAGGATCTCAAGAGAAATCCTGAGGGGATTTCACTGACTTTATCAGACCCAAAAGCTACAACTCTTGTTGCATGGGTCCTGCTTTATCTTGGTCTTAACCATCCAGCAGAAAAGTATAAAAAGGAAGTATAAGAAGTAAAGCCTAATAGCACTGTAATGCAAAATGTTAAGTTAAATATCCAAGTTTAAACAGTGGGAAAAAAAGCCTCTGGTTTTATGTGATAATTTTTCTGGTATATTTGTATTTTGTTCTCTGGTCCTTGGTTGGCCTAGTGGTTTCATGTCAAAAACAGAAAAGTTGAGGCAAAAATGCTGGGTAGGATTCTATTTTTGTAAATATCACAAGAAGTTCCCAAGAGGACCAACAAAAAATGTTTTGGTTATATGAAGGTAAATAGAAAAATTACATTGTAACTAGTTTCTCTTAGTTCATTGAAAAGAATGTTTTGTCATAATAATTTTTGCACAATATTTCATGTCTGTATCTTATACTCTGAACAACTACTATGAATATAACAATACACAATGCATTATTGTTACTCTCCTACAAGACTGCTTTGAAATGTTGTTTTGCTAGCTTTATATTTCTGTTTAAAATAAAAAAAGTATTTGTATTACCAGCTATTAAGTGATAAATACAAGTCATGCCACTTAAAAAAAAAAAAAAAAAAAAAAATAAAGCCATGGTGTTATGTTGAGCTGTAGGGGACTCAGGTCAACAATTTCTGACAATGCCAGTGAAGCAGAAGACCCAATACTATTATGGACTACTGGACTCTTTTAGAATATTTTGCTGAGTTTACACACCTATCATATTCAAATAACGGAACTTAACAAAAAAAGGGGATACAGATGAATGTCCATTTTGTATCTGTGTATTCAAAATGGTTAGGATAGATATATAGTTACATTCTCTTAATGAATAGAGGGATTTGTTCTAATAGTGTTTGTAAATAGGATATCATGTCTGCATCTTGTACAGCAAATAACTACTAGGAAGAATGTATGCAATGTGTTATTGAAACTATCCTACCAATTTGGTTTGAAACTGTCTCATTGCTATTGGTTTCTCAATAAAATTATGGAAAAAAATTGTATTATGGAAACAGAAAATATACTAAAACATGAAGCATTTTGAAGATCTGAAGCTCCGTAGCAGACTCTTTAAAAATATGCCCAGCTGGCCAGATGTTGGTGGTGCATAGCTATAATCCCTGCATTCCAGAGGCTGAGGCAGGAAGATCATTGTGAGTTCAAGGCCAGCCTTGGCTACAAAGTGAGCTCAAGGCTAGCCTGAACTGTATAACAAGACTGTCTCAAGAAGACACACACAAAAAAAATAAATACATAAATAAATAATTCCCAACTGCAAATGCTGATTTTCCTCTGCAAATCAGTAGTTCACAGACAAGATGCTGATAACGAAGACCTTAACTGATGAAATCCAAACTCCTTACTCTGGTACTAGCATACCCTCAATAATCTGTTCTCAATTATACTATTATTTCCTAGAAGATAAGAGGTTACAATCTTAGCTGTCATTTGCTAGCCACACTGTCTTCTACACATAGTTGTAAAACAGAGATTAGGTGGGTATGGCAACACAGACCCCTAACCAAGCATTATGAGGCTGAGGCAGAGTGTCCCAAATTCAAGAACATGCAAAACTACACAGCAAGGCCCCGCCTGCTGTCTCCAAGAAAGAAAAGGGGAGATTATATAACAAATTATAAAATGAAAAAAAAAAAATCACACTATCAACTCTTGCAAATTTTAATTATGAAAAACAAAATATTACTTTAAAGTCCTTTTTAAATGTTTTGATGAACAAGTCTATATATTTGCTAAAAATAACTGAATTGTAAACTTAAGATGCATAGTGTGTAAATTATACTTCATTCTAGTCCTTAATGATAGTTTCTGTAGAGCCATAAAGTGAATACATTCTATTTTCAGTTTTCAAAGCACCTTAACCAACTCTGGTGACAGGCAGAGAAAAGTGAGTCCCTAGTAACATAGTGCACAACCATGATTCGAATTAGGCATTTTATTTAGTATATTATCTCATTAACTTTAACCACACAACTGCTAGGACTAGAAAGTACCCGCCTCCATTCTAAATTGAAGATTTAAACCCTGTACCTTAGAATGTGACCTTATGTATGCATGGAGTCACTGCAGGTGGGCCTTACTCCATCCAGTCTGACCCATGGCCTCACAAAAATTTGAGAAATCTGAGTTGTTATCACAGCTTGGGAGGGCACAGATGGGTAAAAAGCTTAACTTTTTTTTTTTTAGGGAAGGGTCTACAGGGTGTTCAGGGTCTTACTACTAGATCAGACTCGTAGTGATCCCATTTACAGCCTCCCAAGAGCTGGGATTATAGGCGCACACCACCATGCCCAGTCTCAACTGCCATCTCAGCACGCCCCAGGGGGCAGGACCAGCATGGCAGGCCTGGGAATCAAACTCTGGCCCCTGCACCTGCTTGCAGGCACTTTAATCCACTGAGCTATTTAGCCGGTCCTTGTAACTTTTAATGTTACACAGCAAGTAGGATAACAATAGTAGGCAATTACTTGAAATATTTCAAAATAGCTATAAGAGGGCCAGCCAAATAGCTCAGCGGATTAAAGCACCTGCATGCAGGCACAGGGGCCGGAGGTTTGATCTCCAGGCCTGCCATGCCAGCCCTGGCCCTGGGGCGCGCAAAAATGGCAATTGAGACTGGGCATGGTGGCACGCACCTGTAATCCCAGCTCTTGGGAGGCTGTAAGCAGGTGGATCACTACGAGTCCGATCTAGTAGGGAGATCCTGAACACCCTGTAGACCCTTCCCTAAAATATACATACACACATTTAAAAAAAAAATATATATATATATATATATATATATGTGTGTGTGTGTGTGTGTGTGTGTAGCTATAAGATAGAAATTTTGAATTGTCCCCACAAAAAATAAGTGTGAGAAGTGATAGATATGCCAATTACCATGACCTCATCATCAAATGTTATGTGCATGTACTAAAATGTTATGCTGTGCTCCATAAATATGTACAATTATCACATGTCCATTAAAAACAAAAGTTGAGGCTGGGGCATGCCTCAGTGATGAAGCATTTGCTTATAAGCACACATAAGGCCCATGACGTGATCCTGAGTATCACCAAGGAGAGAGAGATTTGGACAGACATGCACAGAGAGAGAACATTATGTAAAATGAAAGCAGATATTGAAATGGTGTTTCCTAATCCAAGGAATGCCAAATAGCAACAGTAAACCTCCAGAAGAACCGAAAGATTCTCTTGCAGTGTCC
This sequence comes from Octodon degus, assembly GCF_000260255.1. Lineage (NCBI taxonomy): Eukaryota > Metazoa > Chordata > Mammalia > Rodentia > Octodontidae > Octodon > Octodon degus. The sequence continues at coordinate 5,282,941 of NW_004524614.1, read as the reverse complement.
TCAGTAAAAAACATCCCAGCCAACACCTTGATCTCAGACTTCTAAGCTTCCAAAACTGTGAGACAATAAATTTCTATTCTTGGGGATGGGGAGATGGCTCAGTGGAATAAGTGCTTCCCTCACAAGTGCAAGGACCTGAGTTCAATCCCTGGTTCTGCAAAAATAAATAAACAAACAAATTTTTATTCTTTAATACTCACACAAGACACAACAGAGTTGTACTATGAAAATAAATTAAAAGATTATTAAACTCCCCCCAAAAATAGAAACACCACAGGCTGAGGAAAAAGATTAAAAAAAATAATAAAAAAGTAAATTAAAAAAAAATTGCTTATCTAGTGCTATGGTCTGAGAGCATCCCTCAGAGTTGTGTGCTGGAAGGTGTGCCCTAATATGGTGTTACTAAGAAGCAGTGGAGCCAGGTGTGATGGCACACACTGGGAAGCTGAAGCAGGAGGAAGCCAAGTCCAACCTGGCCAATTCCATGGGCTTAGCAAGACTATCTCAAAATTTAAAAAAGGGTTGGAGATGTAGCTTAGTGCAAAAGATCTAATGCTGAAAGCTCAGTACCACACATACACAAAAGCAGGTAACCTTTATTAGGTGAAGCCTAGTGAAAAGTAACTGGGTCTTTGGAAGCAGGATTTAATGTTGTTTTCATGCAATCCTGATTAATTCTGATGAGGCTGTTTTTAAAAAAGCAATCCAGCCCTTCCCTGTTCTTTAGCTTCCTCTCTTACCAGCATGGTCACTCCCTATCTCATACAGCTCCTGCCAGGACACCATCTGCCAAGTGATGCAACCAAGAGTAGCTTCATCAGAGCCAGCACCATACTGTTTGGACTTTCAACCTTCAAAACTCTAAGCCAGACAAGCCTTTACTCTTTTTAAAGTTGCCAGCTTCAGTTATGTTGGTATAGCAGTAAAAAATGGTCTAGTAAATACCTCCTAAAATAAATACTGATTTGTTATGGTGAACATACCTTCCTACTACTAAACTTTTCAGATAAATTACTAAAAAATCTATTTCTATACAAAGCGTTGAATACTATGACATTTTCAAGAGTTCAAAAGATTTCTAGAAACACTTTTCATACTTATTCTCAATAGAAGTACAGAATGTACTTCTAAACTACAACTTGGGATAATTACATAAAGAGCTAACAATGTGTTTCAAGTACTTAGCTTTCTAGGAATCCAACTAGACCACTCTTTTCTCTCTTAAATTTTTACTATTTTGTTTGAAAGGTTTATTCCTGGTTATGATAGATTAGAAAAATAAAATACAACAATCATTTATTGGTTGTTTTATATGTATAATCTCAACAGATATTTAAGATATATAATAGCTGCCCCTTCAAATAAAGTGTCAGAAATGGGATCTGAACCTGAACAGTCTTACTTCAAAGGTTTTAGAAAATGCTTGATTCTAAACTCCTGATTCATGTTTCCAACTGCAAATCTGTAAATGACTGTAGGTAGTATCATGTACGTAAGCTAAAAATAGTTTTATTTTTGCTCCTTTCTCTTATTCATCCAGGCTTTGTAACAACAGCATATTCAAACATCCCATAATTTATATACCTCCAACTCCTTTCTGGTCCATACATCTATAAGCAGCCAAGACAATGTCTGATGCATTACTGTTTTAGTAATGTTTAAAAAACATTTGGTAATTAAAGCTCTCTAGTCAATGTTCAGAAAACACGATACACTATATCATTTACTAATAAGTCCCTGCATAAATTATCAAACCTCTGAAAGGAAAACAAGACATTGGTTTAAATACTGTGAAGTGTATCAAGCAAACTGGCTCTTATGGAAAGATATCACATCTTTTCATCAAGATAATTACAATTATGCCTACAATAACAGTTTAAGAAAAAAAATCCAGGAACAACTAAGACATTACTGTTTCCTGAAGTATATATCATACAATGTTTTGGCCTGAGGGTTTTTAAGATATCCAGCATTTAGAGCCAGAGATAGTTTGGTGGTCTAAGCACTTGCCTGGCAAGCAGAAAGACCCAGGTACGATCCCTGGCACCGCATGCCATGCCAGCCCTGTCCCAGGCCCACCAAGTGAGCCACCAAAACCCAGCATGGAGGCGCACACCTGTAATTCCAGCACTGGGGAGGTTTAAACTGGAGGATCTCAATGAGTCCGAGCTGCATAGCCAGATTCTACACCAAATAAATAAATAGATAAATCTTAAAAAAATAAAAATAAAAGATATCCAACATTTAGTCTGCCAGAAGATAAAGCAGGTAAAATGTTACAAACATAGGTGTAGGCAAGGACTTTCTGAACAGAACCCTGAAGGCCCAAGAAATAATATCAAAAATCAATAAATAGGGTATCAAATTTAAAATCTTCTACACATCAAAGGAAGCAACCAATAGAAGAGACAACCTACAGAATGGGGAAAGAATCTGCCAGCTATTCCCCATTTAGAGGACTGACACCTACAATATTCAGAGAATTCAAACAAATTAGACCACCCCACAAAAATAAGACCCAAAGGAGCCGGGAAGATAGCTCAATACAATAAGCGGTGGCCTGGCAAGCACAAGAACCTGAGGTTAATCCCTGGTTCTGCCAAAAAATAAAAATCCAATTTTTTTTTTTAAATGGACAACTGAAATCAATCGTTCTCAGAAGAGAAACAAGGGCCAGCAAGATAGCTCAGCAGACTAAGCACTTGCTTAGGCAAGCGCAGCGACCACTTTGATCCCTAGCACCACATGCCACACCAGCCACACTCCCAGGGTGGGCAGAGTCAGCCAGAGTCCTGCAGGCAGTGGCACATGTCTGTAACCCCAGCACTGGGGAGGCTGGAAGCAGTAGGATCACCATGAGTCCAAGCTGCATTGTGAGACCCTGCACAACCAAATACATTAAAAAATAATAAAAAATAAAATGACCAAAAAAAAAGAAAAAGAAACTAATCAAATATTGGCAACACTGGTGTGGGGGAAGACTACTTCTGTGCTGCTGGTGGAAACGTAAACTAGTTGAATCACTATGGAAATCAGTACGGAGATTCCTCAAAAAACTAAAATTAGAAATTATATTTGACAGGGCTGGTGAGATAGACCTGCAGACTACACACCTGCTTAAGCAAGCACAGGGACTGGGCACACTGAGCTGGCAAGTGAGTCCAGGCATGGTGGCACTCACCTGTAATCCCAGCACTGGGGAGGCTGAAAACAGGAGGATCACTATGAATCTGAGCTAGGTAGTGAGAGCCTGTACCAAATACATAAAAAAAAAAAAAGAAAGAAAGAAAAGAAATTATTTTTGACATATGACCCAACTATTCCCATCTAGGTATCTTCCAAAAAAAGCCAAAGAGATCTTAATATAGTGACACATGCATACTCATGTTTATTGCAGCACAAGTCATAACTGCTAAATCTTGGAAGCAGCATATGCCCATCAACAAGTGAATGCATAAAGAAAATATGATATCTACATGCAATGAAGTGCTACCCTGCCATAAAGGATAACCCTGAAGCATCTGCAGAAAAATGGATGAAACTTGAGACCCTAATAAGTGAAATAAGTCAGACATATAAGTTTAAATATTCAGTGGTTTCTGTTATATGAGAAACTAAAAATATAAAGAAAAAAAGGTACTAGAATAAATAGAAAGTAGGGAGATCTTTTTCAAATGGGAAGAATAAGAAGGGGAAGGAAAGAGACTTAAAAAAAAAAAACAGAAAAAGAGTTGGAAAGAGCAGTGAGGGATGGTAGAGAAAGGGGACAAAAAATTAAGCTGTGTGATGTCCATACGCAAACTCCCCATGACAAACATGATCATTACTGTAAACATGCACAAGTTAAATAAATATGGAGAAGGAGCAGCTGACTGAATGAACAGTAACCACCTAGAGTGCATGGGGCAGGATGGAATTTCACAAACTGGAAGACTGTTCACCAAGAAAGGACAATTTACCAAGGAGACTTGGTTTGTCTTTACAAGCCTTATGTTACTGTTTGATATTTAAAAACTTATACATGCATTACTTTGACATTAATTAAAAATAAATTTAAAAAGAAAAAAAGGGAAACGCAACACAGCTCGTAAAACAGCTGATTCTGAGGAGCACTGCAACACTGCAGGCTTCTAAAATCAAGTCTCTGCAAGTCTCACAATAAGCAAACAAACCTGTGTGACTCCTGAAGGAAGGTATTTGGTACTGGCAATATGAACACTACTTACTTTTAAAAGAAAGAAAGAAAGAAAGAAAGAAAGAAAGAAAGAAAGAAAGAAAGAAAGAAAGAAAGAAAGAAAAGGTCTTCCAATGAAGGACAGTTTTGAGAAGTTTTCCATAGTTCTTGTTTTCTCAGAAAAACAGGTTTGGAATTTAATGAGAAAATTTCATTTTTAAAACCAATTTACTAGTCATGTAAAGTGATCAGTGTAAGATTATCCAAACTCATTGTTTGGTCAGAAAAGGTTAACACTGAAATACAGAGAAACTAAACAGCAAACTGCAAACATTTCCAACTCTTTTGTTAAATCTTCTAGTAAGCTAACACCTAGAGGGCTAGGTTTGGGTGTATTTTAGTCATTTTTACTGTTGATGAATAACTTAATTTTTAAAAAGTCTACAAATACATAAATGAATCTATAATATCTACACAAAAATACTAAACATATTTTTCTCTAGTTTTCTCTTACACCTACATCTTTTAAAACCACTACGCAATTTTACAGCTTCTTCCCACCCCACTCCCAGCAATATAATATACCTTTTGTTTTATTTTTTTGAGACAGGGTCTCACTGTGTAGTTCAGGCTGGCCCTGCACTCACTGTAAAGCCCAGGCTGGACTCAAACTTGGAGCAATGCTCCTGCTTCAGCCTCCCAAGTGCCAGAATTTCAGCTGTATGCCACAACACGCAACAACAATATATCTTAAGTATCTTACCAATATAAAAAGCTCTCACTTATTGTAACTGCTATGTGGCTTCCTAATGCATAGATGATGTGCCTGTGCCTGCTGATGGAATTTCAGTTTTCAACTTTATATTACTTCAAAGCAACTATAATTAAAAACTTCACACATACATCTTTTTTTCTGTAAGGTAAAGCTAAAAAGGAAATAGCACTGCCACAAGATATGAACATTTTAATTTTAGCATATGCTGACCTCTAAAGGCTCATGCCAACATACAAATATATGAAGAATGTATTAGGCTGGATGCAGATCAGTGACAAAGTGTATGATTAGCATGTGCAAACACCTGGATTCACCCTCAAGTACAAAAATATATACATATAGTGTGTTAAAGAGTGCCTTTTCGGGCCGAGGAGCTAGCTCAGTAGAGTAAGTGCTTGCCTGGCAAGCACAGGGTCCTGAGTTCAATCCCCCGTACCTCAAAAAATAAAATAAATAAAAGAGTGCTTTTTCCCTTGCTCACATGCAGTGATTTATGCATATCCACATTTTTTTTTTTTGCAGAACTGGGGATTAAACTCAGGCCCTTGCGCTTGCCAGGCAAGTGCTTATTCTACTGAGCCATCTCCCCAGCCCTCATATCCACATTTACAGCAGCACAATTCATACTAGCTAAATCTTGAAAGCACCCTCCTTATACGTCCATCAATAGATATTCAAAATGTGGCATTTTACATAATGGAGTACTACTCTGCCATAAAGAAGGATAAAGCAATCTTTTTACTCTTATCAACTTAAAAAGTTACAAAAAAAAACCTACTGCTCCTTTTATTCACTCATCAATGAAGCTGAATAATTTTTATATATGCACCACAGTTCAATGTTGACTATTCCCCCAAAGGTCTCTGTGTTCAAGGTTTGGTCCCCAGGGTGCTGCTGAAGACTGTGTGGAGGCTGCGGAGGTAAAGAGGTATAGAGGTAAAGGGAGGTCCTCAGGTCCCTGGAGTAGACCCACAATGGGGTCTCTAGGCCTCTGACCTCTTTCTCTCTCCTCTGCTCCTTGATTCATGAAGTATATACCCTGCTACAATGTACTGCCTCACCACAGGGTTAGGGACAACCAATCATGGACTGGAACTCCCAAAACTTGAGCCAAAGTAATTTGTTTCTTTAACAAATTATCTCAGGCTGGGGCTGGTGAGATGGCTCAGTGGTCTAAAGCACCTACTTAGAACAAGCTTAGCAACGCACATCCCCCAAAAAAAGCTTAGCAAAGTTCAATCCCCAGCACCACATGCCAGCCAGCCCCGCCCCCTGGTGGGCTGAGCTGGCCACACACACACACACACACACACACACACA
>NW_004524614.1:5273268-5276572 GCF_000260255.1 Octodon degus | reverse complement strand
CAATCCCCAGCACCACATGCCAGCCAGCCCCGCCCCCTGGTGGGCTGAGCTGGCCACACACACACACACACACACACACACACACACAAATAAATAAAATAAATAAATTTTAAAAATATATATCTCAGGCTTCTCAATATAATGATAAATTATCTCAGGTTTCTCAATATAATGACAAAAAGCTACCTATGATTTTTTTTTCTGGAAATTGTCAATGATATTTGAAGGATTATTACCTTTTTTAATGGTGCATTTATGTTTAGCTCTATATTGACCTAGCTGTCTAACAATGGCTAGTTAGAATAATCTAGCAGTACAGATGCTCCTCTCACATTAGGATATAATTCTAATAGAATGTGCTACATTAGAAAAAGCAGGGTTTAACTTCTATTCTCAACTTGATTAGAAATTCTATCACTTACTATACAACTCTGAGAAATTACTTAGCCTTTGAGTTTTAAATGTCAAATGAAAACAGTGCCTACCTCACGAAATGGTTATGAATATTAAATGTGATGATAGTTATGTATATTATGATGGGCACATTATATTATGATTGGTATATTAAGATGTACCCAAATGTAACTTACCTATTCTTTCACCTAGGAGAAAAAACAAAATAATGTACTGATTAATCAATAGATATTTATGCCCGAAGCTCTTATAGAAACTTTATTTCTTAGTGATCCCATTCAATTTCAGATTTTTTTTTTTTTTTTTTTTTTTTTTGGCGGAAACGGGGATTGAACTCAGGCCCTACGCACTTGCCAGGCAAGCACTTATTCTACTGAGCTACATCCTCAGCACCTTCAATTTCGTACATTTATACACCATGCAAATACTAACTAAAAGTTCTATACTTAGCCCCCCTCTCTTTGCAGAACTCCAGGCTCATCTACCTACTTCCTAATTCTCCATCTGAATAACTAATACATATCTCAAAACTAGCTTATTCAAAACCACAATCTTATGCCACACATGGTGGCACACAGACTTCCAATCCCAGCACTGGGGAAGCTGAGACCAAAAGACTTCTCTGAGTTTAAGGTTAGTCTTTAACACAGTGAATTCAAGACCAGCCTGAACTACATAGTGAGACCCTGACTTAAAAACAAGCAAGCAAACATGCAAACAAACAAAACTCACCACCAAAAAACAAAATCACCTTCCTGACCTTCATACCCACATCTACTCTGTAGCATTCCACATCTAAGATGATGCTAACTCCATCCATCCTCTTTCCTTGAAAGTAATCCTTGATTCCTCTTACTTGACACCCTAAAACTAATGTAAAGTTATCTTGCTTATATCTGCAAAATACATCTGGAATCCAACCAGTTTGAGACACACTGTAGTGTAAAACATCATTACATCTGGCTACTTTATTTGCAAATAACTCCTAAATTTTCTCCTGCCCTCCCTTACCTTTGAAGTGTAAGCCCAATCATACCACTCACCATCTTTGACTGATGATAAAAGCAAGTCTTAATGCTTTCTCCTCCCCACTCCACAGTAGCCTCACCACTCTTCTAACGTGCCAGGCATTCCCCATCTTCAAGATCTTTGCTCCAGCTGTTCTCTCTGCCAAAGATAATCTTTGTCCTGATAACTGGCTCAGCTCTGCTTCCCATTAGTGTTCGAATACAACCATCCATGGGGTCTGTTATCTATTTCACTCTGTTAACAACCCTACTTCTACATCTCCACTTCTTATCCTTTTCTATTTTTTTAACAGCACTTGTCATCTTTCAACAAACTATAATTTTACTGCAGTTATAATGGAATATTATCTGCCTTACCCATTCAAAAGTAAGGGTCACAAAGAAAAAGATCTTCTATCTGTTCTGTTCACTAACATACGTTAAAAACCTAAAACAGCAGCTAACAGTAACCACTCAATAAATATTAACTGAATGTATGGAACTCCACTTATCATTAGCCCAAATTACATTAAACTGAATATCTTTGCCATAATCTAAACTGTTCAAGAAATTATGTACATAAAATCATTTTTATATAGAGGGACTACTAAATTTTTTCTGTAGAAGCTTTCCTACTAACTTCTCCAAGATTTGAGAATAAGGAGAAGATTCGTGTTCCATCTTTGTCAAGGAGATTCTTCCTTAGAGACAGCAGATACAATGCAGTACATGAACCAAAAGATCACTTAACACGGAATTTACACAGGCCTAGAATAGTGGTATAGCTTGAAGGCAGTGTGGGCTTGTTCCTCAGACCCAAAAAAATAAAAAGCTTCACTCCATTTTTGTCTTTCACACCTGATTTTTTTCACTTTAATCAGGACAGAGTAGGTTCACAAGTAAATAAGAAAGTTACCAAATAATATTTTTTTAAAAATCCTTCCCAGATGTATCATGCTCTATTTGAAATTTCTAAAGGAAACCTAAAACATTTATGTCAAAAATGTAGACTAACAATGAAAGACTATTTATTCTCTTTCCCCAAAATCTTTTTTAGGTTCTTACTATGCAGTTCTGGCTGTCCTTAAGCTAACTTTGAGGCTAAGGTGATCTTCAACTTGCAAGGATTCTCCTGCCTCTGCCTAGTGAGGGCTGAGATTATAGGCATATGCCAATACACCTGGCCAACGAATGACTATTAATCAGTAACACTACTCTTTTGAGTTTTTTGTTCTTTCTTATTTTTTCTTTTAGTTTGGGTTTGGATTGTTCATTTTTGGCAGTGCTGGGAATTGAACACAGGGCCTTCGCATTGAGCTATGTTACTAGCCCTTTTTTATTTTGTCAGTCACTAAGTAGATCAAAGTAGCCTTTCTGTATACTCCCAGAAAGGCTCTAGATACAATGTTGGAGGTGACATAAACAATCTAAATATCCATCATTAAAAAATAGAAGAAAGAGTGCAGGGCCGACAAGTGAATGTGATGACCAGGGGCCCGCGGATCCTCCTTTGACCCAGGCTGCAGGCCCAGCACAGAACCCTTCAGCAGATCTCCCTGCAAAGAGGATAGAGGCAAGACCCACCCAGCTGATTCAGAAGCAGAACATCTTGCCAGAGAGACACAAAGGGTTCAACTCTAAGGCCTGCAGCAGAAAGAAGTGGAGCACAGCAGCCAGATCCAAACAACACCCTCCTGGAGGAATCTGAACTTCATAGATCTGGACCTGGCGCTAAGGTAATAACTCTATCTAAGTTCTACATCAAAGGTCAGAAGACAGTGGTATACAAACTGACAAAGAGAAGGAACAAAATGCAGTCTCAGGCCCTGAGTCCACCCAGTACAAATGCAGAAGACACTAGCACTGAGGAAACTGGAAATCAC
>NW_004524614.1:5268394-5271738 GCF_000260255.1 Octodon degus | reverse complement strand
TTTTTTCTTTCTTTAAAATAAAAATAACTGATGTCAAAATTTAAAAAAAAAGAAGAAAAAGAAAAAAACAGAGAAAGTACACAATTGAATATTATGCCATGAAAAAGAGTAAGCAGATCTCTACATATCAGTGTGGAACAAAGTATAAAATAAGCAACTAAATAAAAAAATCCAAAGTAGATCAGGTTTCTATATGTACACTCACATACACATATATGTGTTAGAGATGGGGAAATATGAATATATAGAAGATCACATAAAGAATATTTTTAGATACAAATATTTTGAATAAAAGAAACTAGAAAAGAGTGACTCATTTTTTAGAGAAGGCTGAGGACCCTCAAAATAGAAGACTATTTTCTCTTTTCTTCCTGTACCCTTTTATGCTACTGAAATTTTTTATTTATTTATTTATTTTGTATTTAGTACAGAGTATCACTACACAGATCAGACTCATAGTGATCCTCCTGCTTTCAGCCTCCCAAGCGCTGGATTACAGGCAAACCCCACCATGCCCAGTCTCAGTCACCGTCTCAGCGCACCCCGGGTCCCAGCACAGCTCACTAAAGATCAAACCCTGGTCCCTGCATCTGCCTAAGCAGGCACTTTAGTCTGCTAAGCTATCTGGCTGGCCCTTGCTACTGAAATTTTAAAACTACATATATTACATACTTTCATTCCAAAAATGTTTCTACATTTTTTAATCACTGGATTTTTTTTCCATCTTAACATAATTAAAAGCTAGATTTAGAAAAACAAGGATCATACTTTTCCTTTCTAAGGAGAAGAGATACCAAAAGAGGAAGATCGGGCCTGGGTTATAGCCCAGGGGCACAGCACATGCCTGCTAAGCACAAGGTCCTGATTTCAATTCCCAGTACAAAAAAAAAAAAAAAAAAAGTATTTTTAAGAGAACTATTATCTACATGCCAATTAACTTAGTCAAAAGCAGTAAGATTGGCATGCCCTTACTTGAAACTAATCTGCTAAGAGGTCAGTGTTTTATTTAAAATTACTAGCAGTAAGGAAGAAATTCTTAGGATTAAATGTGAAATCATTTCCTGAAACTTAAGTATGTTTAAAACACAGTACTTTAAACTGAAGGGAATGAAGGCAATACTCCATTCTCATGTTTTACAGATAAAAGAATTGTATTTTCACATAAAGCAAATCATTAGCCTAAGGCACAAAGTTACTTTGTAAGAGACAGAACTAAACTGAAATCTCAGAACTTCCAGTCCAGTGCTACTTCCTAAATATAGTAAAACAAAACAAAACAGTACATATATTCATTTGTGAGCAATAACTATAAACAGTACATAAAGGAAGTTAACATGAGAAATGCCGATATAAATCTTCTTTGCTACTGACTGAACTGTGTTTGCCCCAAAATTTTTATTTGAAACTCTACCTCCCATTTAACTGTAATTGGAGATTTAGGCCTAAAATTCAATAAGGTCCTAAAGACAGAGTTCTAATCCAGTAGTACTAGTGCACTTGCAAGGGGGTTAAAAAAAAAAAAAAGGACACATTGCACTCTCTCTCTGCACCTGCAAGAGGAAAGGCCATGTTAAAGACAGTGCAGTTCTAAAAGCAGGCAAATGACTTTAGCCAGCACCTGATGTGGCGCATCAGCCTCCAAAACATTGAGAAAATAAATTTCTGCCATTTAAGCCACCCAGGCTATGCTATTTCATAATAGCCCAGGTTAACAATTATATATACATGTTATATAGTGTATAGCTAAGCATAATATATACATATATGGCATGGTATATATATATATGACATTCACCTATATCACATATGTATATGTATGTGGCCTCAATGCACATATGTGTGCACACCCAAACACACACACTATGAAGAGAGATTAACTCTAGGTAAACACTGGGGGCCTGCCCATTAGCTCAGTTGTTTCAGTGCCTGCTTAAACAAAGCAGTGAGGCTCAAGATGCTGTGGTTCGATCCCCAGATCCTCAAGCCAAACCAGACCTGCCCAGATGGCATCCTGAGACCGCCAAAAAAAAAAAAATTCTTCTGCCTTTTTGGTGCTGGGGAGATGGCTCAGTAGAATAAGTTCAATCCCCAGTTCTGCCAATCAATCAATCAATCAATAAATAAATAAAATAAAGGAAAGACTAGATAATAACCAAACCTACTATCTATCAAAATATAAGGGAGTGGGGAGAATTCTACAAAACAACAAGAAGGTGTTTTGATTGTTTTGTCTATAATTTATCTTCCCTGGGGCCAGGGATATAGCTCAGCAGCAAAAATGCCTGCCTGGCAAGTGAAAGATCCCAAGTTCGATCTCTGGTACTGGAAAAAAAAAAAAAAAATGTAATTTATCTTCACAGAGAGTCATTTCAAATGTATTTTCATGGACAAAAGGTGTTCTACTACTTATTAACTGATCTTACCTAGATTTATATTAAAATACCCCTCTAAGTTTTCCCCATAATACTTATTAAGCAATATTACCTATTTTTGTTCCTCACAAGAATGTAAAATTCCTTAGGGCAAAAGAAAATGTTTGTATTCACCATTATATTTTTATGTGAAAGTTTTCCACCCTACAAACAAGCATGATATTAAATATGTGAAATGAAATGTTTTAAGTCTTGTTATATACTTAAGCAAAAAAAATATGTAAACCTACACCAGAATGCTAATAGCAAATTCTCAGTCCTCAATTCCTATAAATAGTTACAGATTTGCATAATGAAAAGTGCAGTCTTATGGGCTGGCCAAATAGCTCAGGGGACTAAAGCACCTGCTTAGGCAGAGTGTGGCAACAGGGGTTCAAACCCATGTGCCCCCTGAGACGGCCCTGCCCATGGGGCAGGCTGAGGCAGCCAGGCCATTGATACTGGGCGTGGTGGCACACACCTATAATCCTAGCACTGGGGAGGCTGAAAACAGGAGAATCACTACAAGTCCAATCTATATAGTGAGATCCTATAGACCTTGTCCTAAAAACATTTAAAAAAGAAAAAGTACAGTCTTGGCTTAAGGAAAAACAGTTATGACACACAATTATTAAAATGACAAAATCTGAGGCTTAAAATTTAAAATTTTGCCCAAGGTTCAAAAGTCAGGATTAGGCCAATATTCTATCTTGTGTATGTCTTATTCCAAAGCCTTCACTATTAATGAAATGAAGAAAACTGAAAAAGAAGCTACTGGATTTCAATAATGTATATAAACATATTGACATAATTAATTTAGCTGCTAAAAATTGAGCACCTTGAAAATTACAGCTATTGTGAAAATCTAAATAGTTCAGTTAAACTTTAGCCTTAGCAAATCTCAAGTCCAAAGAATTTAAAAAAAAAAAAAAA
>NW_004524614.1:5252199-5268199 GCF_000260255.1 Octodon degus | reverse complement strand
GGCACATGCCTGTAATCCCAGCAATTGGGAGGCTGAGGCAGGTAGGAAGACTGTTGCCAGTTCAAGATGAACTGTGCAGTGAGAACCTGTCTCAAAAAAGACCAAAAAGAGCAAGTGTCATGCTTGTTATGTTTGTTTATTTGTCTGAATAACTCCACAGCTCTCAAGAGGCTGAGGCTAGCCACCAACTGGAGGATAATCTGGGCTATGCTGTGAGTTCAAGGCTTGACCAGATTACATAGCAAAACTTTCAAAAAAACCAAAATATGGGGGGCAGGGAGATAGGTCAGGGGCCCTGTCCATTTAGCTCAGTTGTTTAAGTGCCTGCTTAAACAAAGCAGTCAGGCTCAGGCGCTGTGGTTCAAACCCAGATACTCACACCAAAATGGAAATGCCCTGAAGGCATCATGAGGCCGCCAAAAAAAAAAAAAAAAAACCACCCTTCTAGGCTCAGGTGCTGTGGTTCCAGGAGATAGCTCAGTAGAATAAGCACTTGCCTGGGAAGCGCAAGGGCCTGAGTTCAATCCCTGGTTCAAATTTAAAAATAATAATAATAATAATAATAATAATAATATATAGACCCTGTACTAAATTTAAAAAATAATTTAAAAAACCAAAATAAATAATTATTCTCAAATAATAATCTTTAATGTACCATGTTTGCTACTACCAGATACAGCTAGAGAAATAAAATGTAACATATAAAAAGCAAGCAACACATCAGAGTATAGTATGAATGTCAAAGCTGGGAACATCACAGCAACTAAGTATTCTAAAAAACACTTTTGTGGTTCAGTTTTCCATAGCTTGCAAAAGAAGGGTAATTTTTTCACACACACACATCCACAATTTTGTCTTACCTGAAATGCTAACAAAATAATTCTGTAAATGTGAAATACTAAGGCAAGATCAAAACTCAAATGCCCAATATAAAAGTCACCCAGTTAGGGAGTATGGCAAAATGCTGAATCACACACTAATTCCAATACTAATAATAGTTACCCATCAAAGAAAACCAAAACCCTGCATTTTTCTATTAAACCTTTGATTTTTTTTTTTTTTTTTTTTTTTTGGTTCCATTGTTGCTATCAACTCAGTTAAAAGCAATACATACATACCACATTATACCATAAATTTTGGCAACCAAAGTGATTGCAATTTTAAGATGGATAATGTCAGGGGGCAGGGGAGATGGCTCAGTAGAATAAGTGCTTGCCTAGCAAGCGCAATGGCCTGAGTTCAATCCCCAGTTCCGAAAAAAAAAAAAAAAAAAAAAGACGGATAATGTCAAGTATAGAAGAGAATATAGAGTAACCGAAATTCTGAGTTTAGAATGGATATGTAAATATGCTATCATCTTTTGGGGAAGTTGTTTAACATCATTTACTAAACCTAGACCCTACGATGCATAAACTATCCTCTACAATATACAAACAAACAGATCTTATTATGGCCCAGAAATTCCAATCCTACGTAATCCAAGAGAAACATGTAGACTTGCTCACCAAAATAAGTGTACATTTTTAATGGTCGAAACTAAAAATAACCCTAATACCCAAGAACAAAAAGAGAAAATAAAATAGAGTATAATCAACACAATATAACATTATTTAGAAATAACAGTAAAGACACTGTTCCTACACAACAGTCTGACTACACCTAACAAATACAGTTGAAAAAAAAATAAACCTACTTAAGAGTACACAGTGTATTGTTACATGGTTATAAAGAGCCAACAAAGTACAAAACCAGTCTAATGCTAGAAATCACGAAGTTACATTTGAGAAAAAGCAGTGACCAGGAGAGGGCAAAGCAGGTATGTGGGGGATACTCATCTTCTAGTTCTTGATCTGAGCGCTGATTTCGTATTATATGTTCTCTCAGAAAAGTCCCAAGAACTTCTGACTAGGATGCTTTTCCCTCGGTAGGGGCTATAGTTTCAACATAACCTTCAAGTTTATGTGTTGGAAACATAATCCACAATGAAGCAGTGTTGGAAGGTACAAGGTATAAAAGAGGTTAGGTTAGTAGAACTCTGGGCTCATGAATAGATTAATGCCATTATCATGAGAGTTTACTTACTGCATGAGTGGTCTTGTTATAAAAGCCCTGCTTGGTTTTTGACCTTTGCGCTTTGTGAGATAACATACCACAAAAACCTTTGCCACCACCAAAACTTTGGAGGCTCCAAAAAATAAGAAATAAATCCCCTTTATAAATTATTGAGTTGGGAAGGAGAGACAGCTTGGAAGTCTAAGCGCCTGTCTGGCAAGCACAAGGACCTGGGTTCTTGACCAGGAACCCTAGGCACATGGTGGCACAGGCCTGTAACCCCAGCACTGGGGAGGCTGAACTAAGAGGATCACTACAAGTCCCAGTTGTGTGGCAAGACCCTATACCAGATAAAAAAGATTTTTAAATAAAATAAAAGGGGGCCAGGGAGGTGGCTCAGTGGAATAAGCGCTTTCCTGGCAAGCACAAGGGCCTGAGTTCAATCCCCGGTTCCCCCCCACCAAAAAAAATAAACTGAGTCTGTAATATTTTGTTATAGCTATATGACGCACACTAAGGAAACTGGTATCAGGAATTAGGCAACCGAAAATGTGGAAGCAGCACTGGAACTGGTAGAGGTTGGAAGAGTTTTGAAGTGCATTCTGGAAAAAGCTTGTTTTGCAATGAACACAAAATTATGGGCAATTCTGGTGAGGAATCAGGAGAAAACGGTGTACAGAAAGTCTGAGACTTAATAGAGATTAAGTGGTCCTGATCAGGACGTTCATTAGACAGTAAAGGCAAATCTGGTGAGGTCTTTGATAGAAATAAGGAACAAGGTATTGCAAACTACAGTACAGGCCACCCTGTTACAAAGTCACCAAGAAGTTAGGTGAATTGTGTCCATGTTTGAGGGCTTTATGGAAAGTGAAGCTTAACAACAATAAACTAGAATATACTCCAAAACATAAATCAGCTAATCAGATTATCAAATAATTATCAATTTTAAAATGCTATTTTAAAACTGCCTGTTAGGACCCTACATCTCAGTCTTTTAAAAATATGACATAGTCCTATCTACTATTTTTCCTTCACCTACTTACTTCACAATCCCTCTTCATCTGTTTATATCCTGTCATATATTTCATGTTCTAACTCTACTCTTATTTCTGCAGTAATAAGAAAAATCCTAGGAAGTTCCAGCATCTTAAAATGTGTCTGTCTATGGGTACTGTTCACTTTCAATGCTTACTAAACAAATATTGTTAATTTGAGCCACAACTTAATCATTCAAAAATTATAAAATTCATCAATAAAGTAACCATTTTTTATAAAACATCTTAAGTTGCAAATTTTCTTAACATGTCAGCCTCACCAAATACACCTACATTAAAATCAAGCTCATAATTCCCAAAACACGTAATCTTTGAAACACAAATATCTCGAAAAATGCTTAACACTTGTAAGCAGCATTAAGTACTAAAACATACCAAGTTAATTTATAATTTTTCTAAAAAGAAAAAAAATGCTTTGATGTCCACCGTAAACTATATCAAAGTATTTCAAAATCTAAAAACTGTTCAGAACCCAAGAAAACAGGACTCTCATTCGTTTAGAAATGATCCATATACTAATAAGCAGGGTAGAAATCTGGCAACAAGGCTATTTGTAGGGCAACATTCCATAAAATACACATTATATTTACACTTACAGTGAACTCCACTGCCCACTTGCAAGTCAAAAAGGGGAAGGGAATGTAGTTCTGTAGTAGAACTCCTGCCTAGCACGCGGGAGTTCAACTCTCAGCACTGCAAACATAACGAAACGTAAAAACGATAAACATCCTTAAACATCCAAGCGCTCAGTAGCACCCAAACTCACGCATACAGAAACTCTTTCAAGGCACAATGCTACGATTTTGCTCGATACTATATTGTCGAAGACAGGATCCCTACAGACATCCAGCTAATTTACTCTAGCTTCCAAGATAACTATGTCGAAATGCCAGTCTTGCGAAATTCCTACTCTAAACTCAAACTCTCGATTAAACCTGCGAACATTAGAAAAGCTGCGGTCCTCCCCTTCTTAATCCTTAGAAAGCATTTGCTGCCTGGAAAACCTCTCTCCAGTAAGCCCTCTACAAACTTTTTCCGTTCTTCCAAACCCTCAAGACCGCCCCTCACCTCCCGCCCCCTTACCCACACACATTCCCACTAGGGAACCTCAACACCGCAGACACCACTCCACGCGGGCACGCAAAACACTGGAGCCTGCAAACCCGGCCCCTTTCCACACCCCCCGGAAACGACACCCCCTGGCTCACCCGCCGCACGCCACCGCCCATCCCCCTCCACCGCCCCTACTCCCATCACTCCAGTCCACCCACCCACGTCCCTGGGAACCGAGCCTCCCCTCGCTCCCGGGCTCGCTCAGGGCAGTGGGAGGGAAGCAGGAAGAAGGACGGAGGGCTCGGGCCTGGCCTAGGCCCCTCGGATCGCCCCGGGAGGTGAGGAGGGGCCCGGCGAACTCAGCTCTGTCCCCCAAAGTAGCAGGGCCTCCTCGGGGCTTCCCCGCGCCACCGCCTAGAGGCCGAGGGCCCAGCCCGCCCGGCCACACTCACTTGCCAGCCGCGGTCCGTCGAGTCCTCCGCTGCTGCCTCCACCGCCCGCTGCGGCTGCGGGCCCCGGGCCCCCCAGCTCCGGCTTCTTGGGCCCCGGGGGCGGCCCGGCTCCCCCTCCCGGCACAGCTGCGGCCGGAAAGCCGGCCCCCGGCGCGCCGGCCAGGGCCAGAGGGACGCTGTTGCTATGGAGGCCGAGGCCCGGGGCGGCCCCGGCGGCCGGGTCCTCATGCAGGAACTGACACTCCTCCCCGTAGAAGCAAGTCTTATCCTTGGCGTAGTAGCGACAGTACTTCAGCTTCACTCCCGCCGCCGCCCCGCCGGGGACACCCCCGACCCCCGGCGGGGCCACCACCGCCACCGCCGCCGCCAGCGAGGAGGGAGAGGAGGCGGCGGCCGAGGGGGGCGGGAGGCCGCCGCCACTGTTCATGGCAACGCCGCAGCTTCGTCTTCCGCCGCCACCATAGACGGGGGAGGAAAGGAAGACGCTGCCCGAGCCAGATAAAAGCTGGGCGGGTGGGTCTGTCCCGCTGCGGGAGCCGGAGCCGCCCGGGGAGAGGGGGGAGGGGAAGGAGGAGGGGGTAGGACGGGGGAGGGGAGGGGGAGAGTTGGGATTCTCACTCACTCTCTCGTTCTCTTTTCTTAAAGGGGCCGCGCGGGACGGCGGGCTGGGCGCACGGGCCCAGACGGGGACTTCGAGGGTGCGGGCTAGGGAAGAGGGAGCGGCGGCGGCGAACGGCTGGAGAGGGCGGAGGGGGCGGTTTATTTTTAAATTCTGCCTCCACTCGCTCTCTCGCGCTCTGGTTCCTCCGAGTTGTTTATTCCATTTTCTCTTCCTGAGACGGCCGTCGCCGTTGCGCGTGCGCGCCGCGGCGCGGTGCCTTGTGGGTAGCGGGAGCGCTTGAGGGAGTCTGGCCGGGCGCCGGGCCCCTGGGGGCATCCGCGCGCGGGCGGCCTGGGGACGGGCGGTCCTCGGCGGCGTTCCCGGAGGCGGCGCGGCGTGAGCTTGTGGGGAGACCGGATAGCTCCCTGTTTGGTGTATCCTACCGTTCTAGCCAGGTGTCACTTTGTAACTGAGAGAGAATTGACAGTACCCGGCCATTTGGAAGGGTTGCACCTGGGAGCTGTCGGAGCCCGGACTCTGCGCAGTAGTTTTTGTTTGTCACGTTGCCTCTGCCGCTCCTCCCCCCAGTTCCCTCCTTGTAGGTGAGGAGAACTCGACGACTGACTACCTTAGCTTCTGGGCGCTTTGTCAAAAACTGGGCCAAGAACATGTTGAAATCGGCAAACCCCCTGCTCGGTGCTGCACCTGTTTTCTCTGTTATTTATATTACTTAAGGCCCTCAGGAAATTTATATGAAAACTAAAATGTCACCTGGGACAGCATCGCCTAGACGTCACGGGCAAGTTTCATTTGTAAATACAGTAGATTGTTTTTCTCCAATCAACCTAGGTCTGTATTTGAAATTAATCTTTTTATTCTATTTTTTTTTTTTTGAAACAGGGCCCCACACAACAGTTCGAGCTGGCCTTGTGCTTACTCTTGTAGCCCCCAGGCTGGTCTCGAACTCACAGTGATCCCCTTGACTCAGCCTCCTGAGTGCAGGGATTACAGTCACGCATCAACACGGCAGGTTCCTGAAATTAATCTTTAAAAGATTAATTTTTTCCCTCAGCGACCTCCAATATTCTGCCTCACTATATTTAATGTTACAGGTTTTAAAGAATTTTAATGGCAATGAAGGGAATTTTAACAGTTTAGCTTTTCTCTTAAGATTTCAACAAAAGGCAAATGGGAGGTGGTGTTGACAGTATTTAAGAAATTAAGTGAACAGTGACAAAAGAATGGATATAAACAAAACCACTATGCTGCAAAAAGGAAAAGGTGGATCCTATAGATCACTAAACTGGTAAGGCTGGTGATGTTCCTTAGCTAAATTCCAGAATAATAACATTGTATCATGTCATGTTTAAAAGCACTTTCGTTTGTTTATTTGGCCAATCTTTATGCCCAATAGAAGCACCAGGAATTGTACTAGGTACTAGAGAAGGAAAAGTGAGCAATGTGCAGTCTTTTTTTTTTTTTCTTTTGGCCATCTCAGCCCACCCTGAGCGTGGGGCTGGCATGGCAGTGTGGATCTGGGGATGAACCACAGTCCCTTGTGCCTGCCTAAGCTTGCCTGTGCAGACCGCTGAGTTATCTGAGTTATCTTGCCTGCCAGCAA
The DNA here is from genome assembly GCF_000260255.1 of Octodon degus. Lineage (NCBI taxonomy): Eukaryota > Metazoa > Chordata > Mammalia > Rodentia > Octodontidae > Octodon > Octodon degus. Next base: position 5,261,365 of record NW_004524614.1, on the reverse strand, counting down.
TGGGCAATCTTAACTGCTTTCTGCTTGGGAGTGGTGGTACCGGCTGGTAATTCCAGCACTGGTGAGGCTGGGGCAGGATTGCCACAGTTCAAAGCTGGCCTGGTCTACATAGGAAGACCCTGTCTCAAAAAACTTTAGAACAAAATTTTGTAAAAGAGAAGTTACCTGCTTTGTAATGCCTTATTTATTCTCTGGTGTGGAACATCTAAGGTAAATTAGCGATTATGAACCATTGTCTTCCATGCTAACCATGTCACACTGACTACTAGAAGATTTTAAAAATATATACTTCTTGGGGCCAGGGAGATGGCTCAGTGGAATAAGTGCTTCCCTGGCAAGCAAAAGGGCCTGAGTTCAATCCCCGGTTCCGGAAAAAATAAAAAATAAAAAATAAAATAAAAAAATAAATTAAAAAAAAAAATAAAAAAATAAATTTAAAAAAAAAATATATATATATATATCTGGGCCATGGTGGTGCACGCCTGTAATCCCAGCCTTGTGGAGGCAGTAAACAGGAGGATCACTATGAGTCCAAGCTGCCCAGTGAGGCCTTGCACAAAAAAAAAAATTTAAACCACAAAAAATTTATATATATATATATACACACACACACTCTTCTTGGTTGAAATTAATAGCTTAGTAGCAATGATTGGAAACTTCAGTGAATTCAGACAGATCTGGCTTTGAAACCCAGTGCCCACACTCCATAGATACATTACATTAAGTAACATGCCTCTCTGTGCCTAATTTGTACAACTGGGATACAATAATGTAAATAAAATGTCTGATAGTAAGAATTGAGTAGGCTGTAGCTACTGCTATCTGTTGATACCATTCCCACAAGTAGTAGTCAGTACATACAGAATAACATTCTAGACAAAACGAATAGCTTTTAGAGAAGGCCTCGAGGTGGATATGGACAGGTTTATTTTGTTAGGGAAAATAGATAATTGACCAGAGTCTATAGAAGTCCTTAAAAGGTCATGTTCAAGGATTGGGTTTTTTTTGCTTGAGGACAATCACATGTTACTAGCAGGGATTTAAAAAGTCAGGTAATGACATGCAGATTTCCCTTTAGCAAAGTACATTTTGACCCTCCTAAGACAAAAAAGATGAGTCATAACATTTTATACTTGAACAAAGTGAGGAATGGTATAGCCCAAAGTTACTGGTCTGTAAAATTCAAAGCCAGGAGTTTTGTTTGTGTGTGTGTGTGTGTGTGTGTGTGTGTGTGTGTTTTGTTGTTGTTGTTTTGTTTTTTATCTCTTTTGAGACAGGGTCTCACTGTGCAGATCAGGATGGCCTTGAGCTCACTTTGTAGCCCAGGCTGGTCTGGTACTTGTGAGGATCTTCCTGTCTCAGCATTCTGAGTGCTGGGATAGCAGGTGTGCAGCATGTTGCCTGCACAAAGCCAGGACTTAAACTCTGGGTTCCAGATGACAAAACTTTTGCTCTTTGTATACCCTTTAGCTATTGTTAAATGAACTTGATGGCTCCTGATAAGGAAAGTAGTGTTTATGGTGAGACAGCAGTTCAACAATCCATACTATTGTGCATTAAGTATAGTAGCCCTTAATTGAGAATCTACTATGTGCTGTTCCACGTAAGTTCCGTGCTAGACTTTAATACACAAAATACTTAGGATAAGGCCACAATTGTTACTGGGGTATTTCAAAGAAAGTGCTGAAGGTAAATCTTCACTACCACATTTAACAAGGTTTCATGTTAAATTATTAGGAATTAAGTTACAGAAAAGTATACTAAGATACTAGAATTAGGTATCATTAATACTCTAATTAATCAAAATGTTCACCAAGCTGTTTGGGATTCTTTCAACAATACCCAACAATGAACACTGTTATGCTTGACATCTTGAATGCGAAATGTTTTTTCTGGGACTCGGGGAGCTCGTCGTGACAGTACTGGCATTATCATGATGTGAATATATCATCTCCCTAGGTAACTATAATGGCTATTCTACAAAAATAAAAAATTGCTTGATTATATCATCTGCCATTTTTAAAATTATTTAAGGGAGAAAAGGAAAAATAAAGATTATTTAGAGTTTTTTTTACATTTCCAAGAGCACTACAGTCATCATGTTACAGTGATGCATGCATACCTGTTTCTAGCAGCATAACTCACCATAGCTCAGTCACAGGAGTATGCCCACTCACAGATGAATGGATAAAGAAAATGTGGGATGTATACACAATAGAGTACTGCTGTGTGACAAAGATAATTCGAGTCATTTGTAGGAAAATGGATGGATCATGAGCCCGTAATACTATGTGGAATAAGTCAATCATAAAAGTTTAAATAAGGTTTCTCTAATCTGAGAGACTTGAAATAGAAGCAATTTTAAAAGCCATGTTACGAAGCAGGGAAGTAGATTTACTAGATACAAAGTGGTCTGGAGGAGGGGAAGGGAAATGGGGAAGTAAAAATTGTACAGATGCAAAATGTGTACATATCAAATGTTCCAGCTAAAATGAACCATCATGCATTCACACACATACACTAATAAAGTCTGTAAAAAGTAATCTAGATCTGGGAGGCTGAGACAGGTATCAAGTTAAAACCTAGCCTAGGCAATGTAGCAACTTAGTGCTTTTTGAGACCCTGTCTAAAAATTAAAATTTAGGGGCCGGGGAGATGGCTCAGTAGAATAAGCACTTCCCTGGCAAGCACAAGGGCCTGAGTTCAATCCCCGGCCTGCCATGCTGACCTTGCCCCTAGGGTGAGCTATCAAGACTTGACTTGGTGGTGTGCACCTGTAATCCCAGCCCTTGGGAGGCTGAAAAACAGGAAGGATCACTGTGCGTTCAATCTGTGTAGTGAGACCCTGTACTAAATACATTATAAAGAAAATTTAAAAATAAAAGGGGCCAAGGTTTTAGCTCCATATGAAGGCCTTAAATTCAGTCCCTACTACCACAGCCAATCTAGAGTGCAACTACATGTGGATAAGTTAGAGTTGACTTTTTCATTTCCAGAAATAGCATTTGCTGCAGATAATACGCTACATTTTTAGATATCGTATTTGATATGGATATATAGATACCACATTCGTGAAGTACGTCAGTTTATGCTCTAAGCACAGCCTTATTTTTTTAGTTGAAACAGGGTGTCACTGAGTTACCTAGGCTGCACTCTCAATTACAATCTTCATGCGTAGGCCTCCCAAATAGCGCTTCCTGGCAAGCACAAGGGCCTGAGTTCAAACCCCAGTTCCGCCAAACCCCCCCCCCAAAGAAAAAAAAATGTAGCCTAAATTTTAGCCAAACATGAAACTTTGTGCCCCATTCTAAGATTTTTATATATTGCACTTTCTGATAATGATCCAGTACATCCTAACAGTAGAATATAAAACAGATTATTAAGCCTCCCTGTTTAGAACAAAGTAAAATATCTGAAAGTCAATTTTAAAAGGAGGTACTGCATTTTAAAATTTATAAGATCAATTGCTATACTTGAGAAATGTATAGTCACAAATAGTTTTATTATTAAATAAGAATGAATGACAGGGCTGACCAGATAGCTCAGCAAACTCCTCAAGTGCCTGCTCAGGCGGGCTCAGGGACCTGGGTTCGATTCCCTGCGTACCATGCTGGCCCCACCCCCGCTGAGATGGCAACTGAGACTGGGCGTGGTGATGCACCCCTGTAGTCCCAGCACTTGGGAAGCTGAAAGCAGGATCACAGTTCAATCTGTGTATTAAGACCCCATAGACCCTGTACTAAAATACAAAATAATAATAATGACAATAACAACAAAATGAACTGAGAGGACAAATGATGGAGATTTATAACAAAGGTTGAAATTGATGAAAATATTAAAAGATTTAAATAAGGGGGCCTGCCCAGTAGCTCAGTTCTTTAAGTAGCTGCTTCAACAAAGCTGTCAGGCTCAGGTTGCTGTGGTTCGATCCCACAACTCAAGCCAGCCAAACCTGCCCTGAGTGCATTAGGAGCAAAAAAAAAAATCCTTCTGCCCTGCCTTTCCTGTGTGGCGCTAGCAGTGTGAGGCGACGAGTTAGGTCACTGGGCTTTTCGTTTTCATCATGTAGACAGCTCTACCACCAAGATGGTCAATGTACCTAAGGACTTTCTATAAGAAGTGTGACAAGCATCAGCCTCACAAAGTGACGCAGTATAAAAAGGGCAAGGATTCCCTGTACACACAAGGAAAGAGGCGCTACGATCAGAAGCAGAGTGGCTACGGTGGGCAGACGAAACCCATCTTCCGGAAGAAGGCTAAAATGACAAAGAAGATTGTGCTGAGCCTTGAGTGTGTGGAGCCCAACTGCAGATCGAAGAGAATGCTGGCCATTAAGAGGTGCAAGCACTTTGAACTGGGAGGAGACAAGAAGAGAAAGGGCCAAGTGATCCAGTTTTTTAAGCTTGTCCTTCACTTAAGGCAAATTTATTGAAGCTATAGAAAGATTAGCTGTAGGAAAATAAATGCAGTGGTAACCACAAAAAAAAAAAAAAAAAAGATTTAAAAAGATTTAAATAAGACCAAATTTGGCTATTTGAAAATAGCAATAGAAATATATAACAGGGCCGGGGAGATGGCTCAGTGAAATAAGCGCTTCCCTGGCAAGTGCAAGGGCCTGAGTTCAATCTCCGGTTCCGAAAAAAAAAAAAAATTGATAACAAGTCTGATGACAGAAAAAAAATGTACATCATTAATATTTTCATTGTCTATGAAAACATTCTTTAAAACTGAAGAGAGAATAAGCTTTTTCAGGTAAAATTGGGGAATTTGTCTCTGGCAGACTTATAATAAGAATTTCAGATGGATGGAATGAAGAGCAATAGAGAAAACAATGTGGGTAAAACCAAATGAAAATGAATATTCACTAGTAGAACAATGTCTTATAAAGTTTTAAATAGTTGTACAATTAAAACACTAAGGCAGGCTGGGGAGATAGCTTGGCAGTCTAAGCACCTGCCTGGCCAGTTCAAGGACCTGAGTTTGAGCCCTGGTACTGCATGCCTTGCTGGACCTGGAAGCCCAGAAGTGCCATGCTGGCCCAGACAGGAGGGTCATTATGAGTCTGAACTGCTTAGAGAGACCCTGTATCGAATAAATAAACACACAAAGGCATTAGCACATACATTATCAGAGACCACAAGTTCTTTGCATTTTAAAGAAATATAAAAGTAATTTATCTTAGACCAAAGATTTACTAAAGTAAATCAACGATACATGGTATACTAAGATTACTAAGAGAATAATAATGTATAACAACCTATCAGAAAAGGGAATGAATTTGTTCTAATGGTGTTTGTAAATGGGATCACAAGTCCGCATCTTGTACAGCAATTAACCACTAAGAAGAATATATGCAGTGTATTATTTGTTGAAACTGTCCTTCCGATATGATTTGAAACTGTCTCATTGCTATCTGTTTGTCAATAAAACTTTGAAAAAAAAAAAAAAAGAAAAGGGAATGAATGGGTTTTTAATGCAAGAGAAATCAAGAATGGAAAGGAAACATTGCGCAGGCAGAACAAATGAAAAACAATGTTAAATCTAAATACACTAAATGTAAACCTCAACTTCCAAGACTTGCAGAATAGATTAAGAAAAGAATAAAAAAAAAAATGCATATTAGGTTTCAAACAGATAAACAATCACTGTCAGTAATTAAATAGGACAGTTTCCCCGGGCATGGTGGTGCACACCTGTAATCCCAACACTGAGAGGCCGAAGCAGGAAAACTGCAAGGTTGAGCTGAGCCTGGGCAATTTAGTAACTTGGTGAGACACTGCTTGTGAATTTAAAAGAAATAAAATAAATTATAATAGGCTGGACATGTATCTCAGTATGAAGGCTCTGGATTCAATTCATAATTCTGAAGAAAAAAAGAGGAAAAAGAAAAGGTTATTGTAGGGTTTACGTCTTTCACAATTAGGGGGGTGGCAAGGGGGAGAACTGCTTTGTTAATGTTAGCATCTGTAGAGCCACAGCTACTAAAGTTCAGCCTAACAAGTAGCATGAAAGAAAAGTTGGATGTCAACAAGAACAAGGGCAAATAAACTAAAAGAGTAACTAGGACTCGTGAAGACAAACCAGAACTCACACCTGTGCCCTGCTCACATCAGGCTGCCGTGTTTATAAAAAGCTGAAGGAAGTTGCTAAGGGGCTTCAGGCCCTGATGCTTCTTGGATCACTATCAGATCAGCATGGATCAGTGCAGTCTCCACACGTTGCCATGGTGTCTGGCGCTCTACCCTAACCGCAGCTGTACTCTCATTCTCCAGTTACACATACAGTCCTTGTCTTCAGCACTGATCAAGATCCATTCTCAGAAATTCTGGTAAATACAATTCCAGATGAGCTAATTTTGCACCATACAAAGACGGTAAGTCCATAATTTACCATTTATGCAAACTTGTTCTTCAAACATTTATACTTGCAAATGAAGACAATAGCAAATCCATGTTTCCAGCTAAAATAATTGACTTCTTTCATAACCCTCTTCCAGTGGAGAATACAAAGTCTGCCCATATTTGAATGATACCCCTAGCTGAATTGTATAATATAAATATGTAACATAAATCCTATGTTGTAAGATTAATTACCATTATCACAAATTAGCAAATGGAGAGTAGTAATGGAAAGGAAAAAGATGTTTAATATACACAAGTATATTCAAATCAGGATTTTTTTTTTTTGGCTAGATCAGGCTGTGTTGAGGGCAGGTTTGGTGTGGCATGTGGAGCTGTGCCTGACTTGAGTTTGTCCAAGCAGGCACTTTAAACTTCTGAGCTAACCAGGAAGCCCCTCAAATCAAAAGAATAACTTTCCTAATACTTGTTGCTGCTACTGCTTGGTCACATGACTGAGGTTTACATGACTTTCTTCTTCCACTACCCATTATGCATACCCTTTGCCCTCAGCAAGCACCCTTGTTCTTTGATTTCTCATCTGGTAAAGTAACCCAAACCTTTCCAGAAAAATCTGTGCTATTACCCATCCTTCCCGTATTGGGAAGTGGTAGTTTTCTACTGATACTATCACTGACCAAGGGAGCATCATGCAATGCCCCAGGCAATCTCTTTTATCCCAGACGTAGTACTTATCAATGTAATAGTGATCCAGTCTCTTTGATAGTCAAGATCAGACACCCCAGCCACTAGAGTAATCTTTGATTTACTATCATGGAAAGCTAAATGTGGTAAAGTGCATCCTCAACTCCTGGTTCAATGGATCAATTGACAAATGCCCCTCTTTAGTAAGTGGGAGCAGTAATCAGATTAGGGAACTAATTCCAAGTAATTAAGAAACAATACAGAAAGCCCATCTATAAGGTTGTATTCTATTTTTGTTAATGCTGAATAATAAGCCAATTTATTGGTTGATATCAGTCATTTATTTTTGCTTACAAATCTGTAATTTTGGTACAGATTTGTGTTTGATAAGAATGGCTTATCTCTCTGTGCATCATCACTGCTGTTTGTCTGGGCCCTGGGGCCCCACTTTCAACATGTCTCCTGCACATGGCTGGCAAGTTGGTGCTAACTGTAGTGTATCAGATTACTGGGGACAATGCGCCAAGGACCTGAGTTCTTCAGTGGACTCTTTCAGCTTTTTCCCTGCCGTGGCAAGCTTTCAAGAGCACTGGAAGAGAGCTATGCAGAGACCACATGATGGGCTTTTCTTACTAAGCCCAGAAAATCATCCCATATCACTTCCATGATGACCTGTTGATAGAAACAGCCACTTACAGAATTAAGTGATAGGACATTAGACTACCTTTTGAAGAAGAGATGGTTTCTAGCACATGTGGAATGGAAATTTGTTTTGTTTTGTTTGAAGATACCGTTGATACCATCTTTGGGAAATCTACCATAATATAGATAGAGGTACAAAACATATAGGGCAAAATTTCAAATTGATTTACTTATCATCCAGTTCACTCAATTACTGGATTTTTTTTTTTTTTTTTTTTGCAGAACCGGGAATTGAACTCAGACCTTTATACTCTCCAGGGTAAGCGCTTATTCTACTGAGCCATCTCCCCAGCCCCCCAAAATTTCAAATTGAAAAAAAAAATCCATAAATTTTTCAAAATGGGAAGATTGCCTAAAAGCTCTCTAAAATTGGTCCACTAATGCAGAAGATACAGAACATGATTAAGAAATGTTAGTATATGAGAGCCGGGGAGATGTCTCAGTAGAATAAGCACTTCCCTGGCAAGCGCAAAGGCCTGAGTTCGATCCCGGGTTCCGCCAAAAAAAAAGGTTAGCATATGTACAATTGCAGAATAAACATTTTTTCAAGTGCATACAGAAAATTCTTTAAAAATGTATGCTAGCCAGTCATGGTGAGACATCCCTCTAATCCCAGCACTTGGGTGGCTGAAGCAGGAATCAAAGTTAGTTCAAGGCCATCCTGGGCTCCCTATTGAGTTCAAGGCCAATCTAAACTACACAGTAAGACACTATCTCAAAACAAAAATGCTAACCTATAAACAAAATAAAATTGAAAGAAAATATACTTTCTAAGCACAGTGGAATTAATCTATAAATCAATGACAAAACAAAACGTTTAGAAGTACGCTACTAAAAATCACACTTTGAAGAAGAAATATGAAAATTAGAAAATGTTTTCAGTGTTAAATTATACATCAGATCCTGTGAAATACAGCTAAAGTCATACTTAAGGGAAATGCACAGACTGGAAAAGAGGCTTAAAAATAATTCTTAAGCAACCATACTGAAAAGTTAGGGGCAGAAAACATCAAACTCAAGATAGTAGAAAAAGGGGCCGGGGAGATGGCTCAGTAGGATAAGCACTTGACTGGCAAACACAGGATCTGAGTTCAATCCCTGGTTCTGCAAAAAAAAAAAAAAAAAAAGATAGTAGAAAAAAAATAAACATAACAGATCAATAGTCAACAGATTTGGGTTTTTTTAAGAAAAATAATATATCCTCCAGGAAGACTCAAGAAAAAGTGAATGCATGCCAACGTTAGGTTTAAAAAAATAAATAAAGGTTTTAAAGAGACAGAAAATCAGACAGACAGACAGACAGACAGACAGACAGACAGACAGACAGAAAATGGGCCAGGGATATAGTTCAGTGACATAAGTGCCTGCCTAGCAAGTGCAAGGTTGTGAGTTTAATCTTTAATACCAAAAAAAAAAAAAAA
>NW_004524614.1:5246463-5250539 GCF_000260255.1 Octodon degus | reverse complement strand
CCATAAATAAATAAATAAATAAATAAATAAATAAATAAATAAATAAAATATGTATGTCCCAGTAGAATAAGGACAGTTTAGTTGGAAAGTCAGTGTAGGGCCAGCCAGATAGCTCAGCAGATTAAAGTGCCTGCTAGGCAGATGCAGGGACTGGGGTTGAATCCCCAGCATGCCATGCTGGCACCACCCCCAGGGCACTCTGCAACTGAGACTGGACTTGGTGACGCACGCCTGTAATCTCAGCACTTGGGAGGCTGAAAACAGGAGGATCACTCTGTCTGATCTGTGTAGTGAGACCCTGTACTAAATAATAAAAATTTTTAAAAGGAAAAGTCAGTGTAATCTATCATATTAACAAAATTTTAAAACTCAATAGTTGCAGGAAAAATTAATGAAATTTTTTCTCATGATTAAAAAATACTCATAAACTAAGAATGCAAATTGTATTTAACGTAGAAAATGGCATCTATCACATACATTTTCTAAAAACTCTAATATAAAATTGCATATTTAATGCAGAAGTGTTGAAAAAATTTCCCTCGGAAATCAGGACAGGATTTCCATTATCATTTCAACATTGTACAGGAAGCCCTATCTAAGAAGAGGATTCAAAGAAAAACTAAGACTAGTCCCACATGCCACACAGGCACCACCACCACCACCACCCCCTGAATGCTAAGCCAGCTATGGAGTGTGGAGGACCATCAGATCAGCTCTCCTTGAAAGAAGAGCGATTCCATTTTGACTGAGCCTGACCCTATTTCCTTGTATTGTTATGTACAGAGCTGGCTAGAACTTCTGTTTATCCTTCAATTGGCCTTAAGCAATGTGTATTGGTCTAGCTGAGGTGCTGGTGATAGTCTTTGAAGATGGTATACGTGTTTCCCTAGTACAGGACGGAAGAGCTAAAGCTCCCCACCGCCAGCTGGGATCAAGCCTCAGGATGGAGGCTATGACTTCCTGGGGTTTGAAAGACTACATCAAAGCTAAAGCACCAGACCCCTAAAAAATATTAGATGCTATCTCCATGGCATAATATTATAATGCAGTTTACTTTCTCTGCATATCCTCTTTACATATGGCAGAGGTAAATGTAAGCTACTCACCTAGCTCAGTTCACAATGGTCACCTTCTTCCCACAATTCTCAGTCAGTCCTCCTCAAGCCACTCCCCCACTGAATAAAAACTGGGTGAGGCTCTTTGTTCCTGGAAGCCATCTTTGTGACTAAATTTAGAGCCCCTTCCCTCCTCAATGATTGAAAATATAATTTAGTGTTTTTATTTTTGCCATGGGTGGCATTGTAAGTGGTAGATTGGAATCAACTTGATGGGATTCCAATAATGTAACTTTGGGATTATAAATATTGGCTTCTTGGACCGAGACAAGGACCTGGAAGTGACTCCTACAATGGAGTCTGGTCGTAGTGACACATGCCTGTAATCCCAGCCCTGGACAAGCTGAAAACAGGAGGATCACTGCAAGTTTGAGCTGCACAATAAGACCCGGTACCAAATAAATAAATACAAGATTTTTTGAAAAAGAAGAAGAATGGAAATTAAAAATGAATTCTCTAGTACAGTAACAAAATGCCTAAAATTTAAAACAGGACAATAACAAAGGTGTTAAATTTTGTATAGTTACATTGTTTGGTGTTTTTTTTGTGGGGGAGAACTGGGGATTGAACTCAGGCCCTTGCACGTGCCAGGGAAGCGCTTATTCTACTGAGCCATCTCCCCGGCCCCTTGTATGGTTACATTGGGAAAGAGTTTACATTGTCTATTTAAATTAAATATATACATGAGTAGCTATCTGGCTCCTAAGTCAATTTCTAATAAAAATGCATACATTTCTTTGAACCAAATGTACATCAAAAGGTATGCATGACATTGTTCCCAGAAACATTGTTGGGGGCTTGCGGGTTAGCTCAGTTATTTAAAGCCCCTGCTTGGGCAAACTCTGTCAGGCGCAGGGGACCATGGTTTGATCCCCAGCTCCACATGCCACTCCAGCCCCACCCTTAAAGCAGCCTGAGCCACCCCCCCAAAAAAAAATCCTCAAGTTTTTACCATATGTGACATCAGAATGTGCCTCATATTTATAATAGAGCCCACTGAAATATTAAATTATATTTTTTTAAAAAGAAACATTATACATTACAGGCCATACTGAGAAAATGCTAATATTTATCAATCAGAAAATGGATAAATGATGATGTAGTATATTTGTCTGGTATAATACTGTACAACAGTATTGAAACAATGTAAATGAATTTCATAAACATGATATTAAGAGAAATCAAGGATAAAAAAGAGTAATTCTATATGATTCCACTTATGCAATTTGAACAAGGAAAACATCCATGGTGTTAGAGGTCAAAATAGTGGTTACATTTAGAAAGAGAGAAAGCCTTTGGAAGGAGGTGTGAAGGGGACCTCTGGGCTGCTGGTGGTATTTTCTGACTTGAATGGTGGTTACAAAAGTGTGTTGATTTTGTGATTATTCACTGATTAATACATATGGTCTTGGTTGGTTCACTTTTCTCTATATATAGTATATCATCTAAAATATTTTTTTAAAATTAAATAATGAAACCTACACTATTAAGATTTAGAACAGTAATGTGATATAATAAGAGGAGATTAAAAATTCTGTATGGCAGACCCGGGATCGAACCCCTAGCCTTTGCATCCACCTAAGCAAGCACTTTAATCTGCTGCACTATCTCGCTGGCCCCTATTTATTTAATTTTTGAGGCATTATTATACTTCTTTTTATGGTAGTTGTAACATTTTAAAATTCTAACAACCCAATTTTTCTACATCCTCACTAACACATTATTTTCTGAGGTTTTTTGAAACAGTAGCCCTTGTATAGGTCATTGTGATCTGGAATGCTGTTTGCAATCTATGGTGGGAAATCTATACATCTAGAACAAATACATGCAGAGAAGCAAAGAGAGACATCTCAACACTTGTTCAAAGGCAGAAGGCCCAGTGACCTGACTCTAGGCCCCAACATCCTTAGAGTGCTACCACCTCCCAGAAGTGCCACCAGCAAACCTTCAGCTAATGGGCCTTTGGGGGGCATTTAAGATTTAAATTAACAAGTGGCATCTCTAGGCTGGTGACTCCCAAATTTTTATCTCCAGTCCATGGCTCTTTCTGACCTCCCAACTTGTATGTCAAACTGGTTTACCTGACATCATTTGAATTGTCACAACTTGTCACAACCTGATACCTAAAACTACTCTCATTCCTCAAACATCTTTTTCAAACACCTAGTTAATTTCTTTCTCTCTCTTTTTCTCTCTCTCTGTCTCTCTGTCTCTCTCTCTCTCTGTCTCTCTCTCTCTCTCTGTCTCTCTCTCTCCCTCTCCCTCTCCCTCTCCCTCTCCCTTTCTCTCTTCCTTTCTACAGTACTGGAAATTGAACCCAGGGCCTTTACACTGAGCTACATTCCCAGCCCATTTTTATTTTTGAGACAAGATTTCTCTACATCACTTAATTGCCCATGCTGGGCTCAAACTTTTGATCCTCTTGCCTCAGATTTTCAGAATGATAGGATTACAGGTATGTACCAAGCCCAGCCTCCTAAACAGCCAGTTTCTTAGATGCAGAAAACTTGAGTCAGCCCAAACACTTTTCTTTTTTCCCCACCTTCAAAACCTACCACTCTTTCCCCTTCTACTGCTGTGACCATTTCTCAAGACATTCATCTCTCCTCTAAACAACTGCATTAGCTTCCTGCTTTTTCTTTTGCAGTCCATTGTTTTGCAGTCCGTTGTTTTACAAAGCAGTCAACATTGTAAAAATGTAAAGTGAGGGGCTGGGAGTATAGCTCAGTGGTAGAGCTGTAGCTAACATGCACAAGGCCTGAAGTTCAATTCCCAGAACTGGAAGAGAGGGGCCGGGGAGATGGCTCAGTAGGATAAGTGCTTGACTGGCAAACACAAAGATCTGAGTTCAATCCCCGGTTCCGCCAAAAAAAAAAAAAAAAAAAAAAAAAAAAACATTTTCTTAGGGGCCAGGGAGATGGCTCAGTGGAATAAGCGCTTCCCTGGCAAGCGCAAGGACCT
>NW_004524614.1:5243066-5246363 GCF_000260255.1 Octodon degus | reverse complement strand
GGCTCAGTGGAATAAGCGCTTCCCTGGCAAGCGCAAGGACCTGAGTTCAATCCCTGGTTCCACCAAAAAAATAAATAAATAAATAAATAAAAGAATGGATTCCCAGAACTGGAAGAGAGAGAGAGAGAGAGAGAGAGAGAGAGAATAGTGGAGGTGAAGTCACACCTCACTCCATTCATATTAAAACCTTCATTCACTTCTCACCAAATTTAATATAAATCCAAGATCCTTAGCATGATCTTCAAACACCCTCATCTTACCACCTGTGGGGAACCACTCAGACTACTTCAAAGCTCAGTAGGTCTCAGGACCCCTGAAGACATAACCCCACATGTTAGTGCAGATGCATAGTGGAATGCAGTTATGTAACCATGACTTTGCACAGGTAAACAAGCATGTGTTGGTTACAGCACTATGTAAGAATGTAAATATGGGATAACAATCTGTATAAGAATTGTACAATAAAGATGGAAATGACTCTCTGCTCTGCTCTATGTTGCCTGCTGTTGTGGATGTCTTGCACATGTTTGTTCTTTAACCTTGAGGCCCCATTCATAAAAATCTCCCTTGGACTCCCTAAGAAGGCTGACACCACCTCATCTCCTCTCCTATCAATGCAGCCTTTGGGCCTTATCATAGTTCTTGGATACACCAGCCCTTTTTTCTCCACAGTCTTTGTATAGGCCCTAGCCCTGCCCTACCATCATACACTTCACCTGATTAACTCGAGTGCATCCTCCTACAGGCCTCAGATGAAGTCTCCTCCAGAGGCCTACCCTTACATTCCAGTTTAGATTAGGTCTCTTGCAGTCCCCATACCCTTCACCCTTAGCTTATATTACAATTTGTAATTACAGATTTTATTATCCTGCAGCCTCTGGAGTCCATCAGGTCAAGGATTCTACTTAACTCAGCAGCTGATACACAAAAAGCTTTCATTAAATATTTGCCAAATGAATAAGTAAACAAATATTATGTCTAATTAGAACTAAAACAAGCCTACTAAATACATAGTCAGGATTAGAAGGTAGTAATCTCTGTTCCTTGTCTTACCTTGGGGCAAGGTTTTCATAGCAACTTGTTTGTAGAACAAGCAAATATTTTCATTCTTTCAGTCTAATGACAATGACTGTCAGCTGAATTATAGACTTTTAAAAACTATACTTAGAGCTACAAGTAGTCCTTTGATGGAAAAATGGGAGTTGTGACCTGATAAGTTTGTATAGCCTTTGATGACCCAGTTAGGACAAGACATCAGATCACGTAATTGCTGTATAAGTAACTGTTTTCACTGAGAGGTAGCAATGAGCTTCAACAAAGAGGAATTCTACCTGCTGAGTTTGCTAATACAGATATTTTATGATAGTTATAATTCCTGTCCTCTAATATTTCAAACACTTTTGAAGTATGTTTAATCATAATTTGCTTTTCAAACTATGTTAAAATAGCTTTTCAGTTATTATTCTATAATAATTAAGCATTTTAACATTTTTAAACTATCATTAGAAATATATAAAGGCCGGCCAAATAGCTCAGCAGATTAAAGCTCCTGCAAGCAGGTGCAGGGGCCAGGGTTAGATAGCCAGGCCTGCAGTGCCAGCCCTGCTCCTGGGGTATGCTGAGACTGCAATTGAGACTGGGCGTGGTGACAGCTCACCTGTAATCCCAGCTCTTGGGAGGCTGTAAACACGTGGATCATGAGTCTGGTCTAGTAGTGAGACCCTGGACACCCTGTAGACCCTTCCCTAAAGTACAAAAAAAAAAAAAAAGAAAAAGAAAAGAAAAAGAAATATATAACAAATTCATATAGCAAATTTTAGAATGTCTCTAGTTCAAAATTTGTAATGTTGGGGCTAGGGAGATAGCTCAGTATGATAAGCACTTGCCTGGCAAGCATGAGGGCCTGAGTTCAATTCCTGGTTCCGCAAAAAAAAAAACCAAAAAACAAAAAACAAAATTTGTTATGTGAGGATTTCTATTGGAATAGATAATGATAATGTATAGTACACATGTTTTATTTTTGCTTTTGCAAAACTGAGGATTGATCCCAGGGCCTTTGAACTAAGCTACATTCCTAGCCTTTTTTGTAACTTTTTAAAGTTTTGAGATAGGGTCTTGCGTATGGTCAAATTTGTGATCCTCCTGCCTCAGTCTTGCCAAGTTGTCCTGTGTACGATCAAATTTGTGATCCTCCTGCCTCAGTTTTCTAGAGTCCTGGGATTAAAAGTGTATGCCAACTTTCCTGGCTATACTTTATATTAAAAAGTGATGGGTTCCTTTTATTTTTTATTTTTTGGAGGAACTGAGGATTGAACTCAGGCCCTTGCGTTTGCCAGGCAAGTGCTTATTCTACTGAGCCATCTCCCCAGCTCCAGTGATGGGTTTCTGCCCATTCAAAAAAATCTGCCTAGTCATCATGGCGGTGACCCAACATGGCAGGGGACCCAAGAACAACAGCACATGGCTCACTTCCTTCTTCTTCTTTCCTTACTTCCGGAATAAGACTTCCTGTTCCTTTTCACATTTGCAAAGCCTTCCCAGTCAGCACCTGTTAAGACACTGTACCACCTATACAAACTCCACCCACAGTCCAGCCCAGTAAATTCTTTGCCAGCCTGCTTCTTTCCTGAGAAGTTCCCAGTCTCTTTCACAGCCCTTCTGCCCCCAAGCAGTAAAGGATTTCTTTACTTTTCTTGTGCTTCTCTTCTACTCCAGAGGAAGGAATCTTACAAAAAGATTTTTAATGTTTTCAGCATGAATAAATGATACATAAATGAGGAAATACTCTGATTTGAACATTATATGATGCAGTATACATGTATTGAAATATTATAAAACACATTATGGATAATTTTTGTGCAAGTTAAAATAGGTTGGATTGCCATCAAATACAAGGTGGCATTGATTATAAGATACACTTTTTTATTTTATGTAATATTGGAAAAACCCAGTGTATCAGCATTTAAAAGTCTTATTTCATATTCACTTAAAGAGCTTTACTATAGTTATTTGGACAGTTGGGTTGAAGTGGGGACTGAATGTACAGCTTAACAATGGAGCATGTACCTAGCAAACATGAGTCCCTGGGTTCTACCCCACTATCACAGGAAGAAAAGAATCATACATACTCTTGGAATACACACACACACACACACACACACACACACACATAGCAAAATTAATTGGCTTGATTTTTTTCTAAAATATCTTTAGGGGGCCAGGGATATGACTCAGTAGAATAAGCATTTGCCTGGCAAGCACAAGGGCCTGAGTTCAATCCCCGGTTCTGCAAAAAAA
>NW_004524614.1:5242133-5242697 GCF_000260255.1 Octodon degus | reverse complement strand
GGGGCTGGGGAGATGGCTCAGTGGAATAAGTGCTTCTCTGGTGAGCACAAGGGCCTGAGTTCAATCCCCAGTTCCACCAAAAAAAAAAAAAAAAAGCAATAATTGCATATTTACCAAGTAAGTGAAGGAAAGTAGATGGAATACAAATGTCATCAAAGAAATTGAACATTTCAGAGGGACACCCTGATGACTGAGAGCTCAAATCTCATTATATAGAACACAGTGTCCATCTTTGGAGTACTAATATAAGTAAAACCAACTAGCACTAAAGTACTCTGGTTATTTTTTTATCTTTAAAATTAATTAAGTTTGGGGGCTGGGGAGATGGCTCAGTGGAATAAGCACTTGCCTGGCAAGCACAAGGGCCTGAGTTCAATTCCCGGTTCCACCAAAAAAATAAATAAATAAAAATAAATAAATAAATAAATAAAATTGAAAAAAATTAATTAAGTTTATTGATACATTTTAGGTATACATAATGATTGCATTCATATGGAATTTGGGTCTGCACATGACATACCTTGATTCTTTTTTTTTTCTCATTCTTCTACCCTTTCTTCAATC
>NW_004524614.1:5232501-5241942 GCF_000260255.1 Octodon degus | reverse complement strand
TTTTTTTTTTTTTTTTTTTTTTTTTTTTTGTATTTTTTGTGCGGAACCGGGGATTGAACTCAGGCCCTTGCGCTTGCCAGGTAAGCACTTATTCCACTGAGCCATCTCCCCGGCCCCGGCACTCATGTCTTTGAGTTATGTCCTCAGCCCTTAAATTTCTCACAACAGAGAAACAATGCAATATTTACACATGTGTGTCCAATTTATTTTACTTAACAGTAGGATCTCAAGGTGCATCCATTTACCTAGAAATCTTCTCTCTCTCTCTCTCTCTCTCTCTCTCTCTCTCTCTCTCTCTCTCTCTCTTTCTCTCTCTTTCTGTCTCTCGTATTTAGTTCAGAGTCTATAGGGTCTCACTACACAGATCAGACTCATAGTGATCCTCCTGTTTTCAGCCTCCCAAGTGCTGGGATTATAGGCATGTGCTACCATTCCCAGTCTATTACCATCTCAGCGCAGCCCAGGGGTGGGGCCAGCATGGCATGCCAGGAATCGAACCCAGTCGCAGAACTTGCCAAAGCAAGTGCTTTAGTCAACTGAGCTATCTAGCAGGCCCTTTGCTAAAAATGTTTCAAGATTATCCTTCTCTATGATAGAGGAGTACTGTATTGTATTAAAAAAAAATCCTCCTTAAGAATCATATTAAAGTAAAGAAGAAATTAGGCAGTTTCTACAATTAAGCCATAATGGTAATACAACATACACGGTGTTATTTAATTTCCATGTATTGATGAAGCTCTTTTTTTGCCGTTGATTTCCAATTTTATTGCACTATGGTCTGATAACATGTGTGGGATAATTTCATTTCCTTTGCATGTACTTAAGCATGTTTTATGAGCTAGTATGTGGTCTATTTTGGAGAACATTGTCCATGCAGCTGAGAAGAATTCTGCTGTTATGGAATGTATTTTGCTGCTTTTGGGTGGAAAACTCTATACACGTCTACTATATCCATTTATTTAAAGGTCTGGTTCAGTTCTGATATATCAATGTTGAGTTTTTTCTAGTTGATCTGTTTGTGACAGTGGGATTTTGAGGTCCCCTATTACAATTGTATTAGTGCTTATTTGATTTTTTAAAGTCTGTTAATGTTTGTTTTGTATATAATTGGGGGCACTGATATTTGGTGAATATTTATTTTTTATGATTATCTTTCTTGCATTGTTTACAAGGATGTAGTCACCTTCTTTTTCTCTCTTAATCAGTCCTGGTTTGAAATCTACTTTCTCTGCCAAAGAATAGTTATCCCTGATTTTTTCTGGTTTCCTATCACATGGAGTATTGTTTTTTATCCTTTGACTTTCAGTCTATGAATTTCTTTTTAAATTAGGTGTGATTCTTTTTTTTTTTTTTTTTGGTGGTACCAGGGATTGAACTCAGGACCTTGTACTTCCAAGGCAGGCAATTATTCTACTGAGCTATCTCCCCAGCCCCACTAGATGTAATCCTTGTATGTAGAATATTGTTAGATTTATCTTCTTGATCCATTCTTCCAGTCTGTTTCTTTTGATTGGTGAGTTGAGACCATTCACATTGATGATTATAATTGGTATGTATTGACTTGTTCTTGTCATATTATTTTCTTGTTATTGGCTCTCTTTTTGTTCCTCTCTGTTTAGTTGCTTGCGTAGCCTGAAGAATTCATTCTGTGGGAGTTCTTGGAATTATAATCCTTATTATTTCTTTCTAGAATGTCCTTCAGAACATTTTGAGTGCTGGTTTGGTGTTCACCAATTTCCTCATGTTCTTTGTTGTGGAAATATCTTATTTCTCTATCAGTTTTGAAAGATCATTTTGTTTGATACATCAATCAGAGTTGGAGGTTGTTTGCTTTTAGGGCTTAAAATACTTCACTCCAAGCTCTTTTTGCCATGAAGTTTGTGGCGAAAAGTCTGCTATTATTCAAATAGGGTTTCCTGTTGGGAGCTACTGAGGCTGAAAATTGGTCAAATTTGTGAGAGGAAGACTAAGCCTCAGTGCCTAAAGCAGTCAAGCTACCTCAGTCTGAGAAAAGCATCCTTCCTGGTTAATGTCAGCTACTAGCCACTAGACAAGCTTGTGTCATGGCATACTAACTTTGCAAAGGTATAGGTAAACACCCTTACTATTGTTCTGGGAGTCATTTTCCAATCAGTCAATGGGCCACTACCTGATCTAGCTCTTGTCTTCTTGGCTATCTTTTCCTCATTTGGGCCATCATTTCTCCCTGGGGTATACCAAGAGACCAATTAGAGCCCTACAGTTTCCTTTATAGATTATTTGTTTCTTTTGTCTAATAGCTTTTGGTATTCTGTTCTAGTGCTGAATTTCTGGAATCTTGACTATTATATGCCTTGGTGTAGAATTTTTGGTCATGGCTACATGGAGTTCTATATGCCTCATTTATCTCTATGTGTCAAATTATTTTTCCCTGCTTCAGAAGTTTACTGCCATGAGTCTGAACAGAGTTGTTGTTTTGTTTTTTTTTTACATCATTTGTGCCCTCATGCTTAAATATTTACTCCAATCAACCTCATGATATTCTATTTTGCATAATCTATTTTGCCACTGTTCATTGATTTCTCAGTGTCCCTTCGTATTTTAAAGAAACTTTAGGGGCCGGGGAGATGGCTTGCTTCCCTGGCAAGTGCAAGGGCCTGAGTTCGATCCCCGGTTCTGGAAAAAAAAAAATCTTTCTCTACATGATTATTATCATCTACAATACTGCCATTTAGATCTGTCTTCACATTGGCTCTTTCTGACACACATACTTTCAATGGAATGTTTAATCTCCTGGGTATGTGTTTCATTCTGTTTCATGGATTCTTGTTATTTCTTATGTAGGGTGCTCATAGTTTCTATCATTTTCTGAACGCTTTTTTTTTTTAATCTCTATCTGCTATAGGGTCACTAAGGATGTCTTTCATTATGGCCACCATCTCTGTAGTTATCTGAGAATTTCTTTTTCTAAAGCCTCATTCTCTTTTCTTTTCTTTCTTTTTTTCTCTATTTTAGGGAACTACAGGGTGTTCAGGGTCTCACCAATAGATTGGACTCCTAGTGATCCTCCTGTTTACAGCCTCCCAAGAGCTGGGATTACAGGTGCATACCACCATGCCCAGTCTCAATTGCTATCTCAGCATGCCCCAGGGGCAGGGCCGGCACAAGCAGGCATGGAGATTGAACCCCTGGTCCCTGCACCTGCTTGCAGGTGCTTTAATCTGCTGAGCTATTTGGCCAGCCCTCACTTTTCCTTTTCATTTCTGCTAATACCACTTCAGAGAGTCCAGGTGGGTGAATTTTTGGTTGTTCTACCTCATTGTCCCTTGGGTTTGCCTTTGGTGAGCTGAATGTCTGGGGTTGCATCTTGTGTAAGCATCTTTTCATTTTTGTTTTTCTTTTTTTTTCTTCAGTTTAATTCCTGGGTTGAATATAAATTTCTTATGATGACTAGTTTTATTGCTAGTATTTATAACACCCTAGGAAATGACTACTCAGAGATGTCTTTCAGGTTTAGCTGGCTTTTGGATTTTGAGTCTGTTTTGAAAACATACAGTTTTAATTTATTAGAGATAAGAAGTTGTTGCCTGCTTACCCTAGATCCTAGTTCTTTGGTATCTGCATATATATATATATATATATATATATATTTTTTTTTTAGATAGGATCTTAGCATATAGTTCAGGCTAGCCTTGAGCTTATGGTGACTATCCTACTTCTGCCTACTGAGTGTTGGAATTACAGGCATGTGCCAGCCCATACTGTTCGGCCCATAGTATCTTTTATGACCCTTAGGCAATCTCAGTCTTGGTATACTAGGAAGAACAGTTTAGAACAATTATATCACCTTGGATAAAGTGTTACAGTCAGCAATAGCAATAGCATGAAACGCAGCCTAGAATATGACAAACCGTAATAACTACTAATTTGCTACCTTTAATCACATGAACTAGATTTGTGGTTATGTAATGAAATCTAAAATGAAGCATAAAATTGTATGTGGTGAATAAGCCTTCAAAATGGCAATCTTGGGCTGCAGAGATAGCTTGCCACTCTAAGCTCCTGCCTGGCAAGTGCAGTACCCGGATTCAATCCTGGTACTGCTTGCCATGCTGGCCCCAGAACCCCTGGTGTATCATGCCACCCAGACATGGTGGTGCACATCTATAATCCCAGCACTTGGGAGACTGAGACAGGAAGAACATCATGAGTTAGAACTGCATAGTGCAACCCTGTACCAAATAAATAAATAAATAAACCTGTACTGTAATTGTCGTGTAGCTCAGTGGTGTCCCAAATTTTCTGATCAAGGAGATTATGGGGCCACAGAAGAAAGTGATTGATGACGTAGAGTATGCCTACAGCTGAGCATGCCCGGGGGTGGGGCTGGCACAGCATATGATGCCAGGTATCAAACCCTGGTCCCTACACTTGCTTAAGCAGGTGCTTAGTCTCCTGAGCTATATTGCTGACCTATGGTGCTGGTTTTAGTTGCATGCAGAATGGAAGAATTATGGGGTTAAGAAGACTTCCACCCAGATATCACATTTCCACCCAGGCAATGTGCCCCTGAGTGGGCAGTGAGTGAAGATGTGAGTGTGAATCCAAAGGTTCAGTGAAGAATTCTGTAAAAGCCATGAATGTGGATCATCTGAGAAATACTGCAGAGCCAGCCTAAGAAAGACGCCATGGGAGCCATAATCACCAGAAGTGCCATATGAGGGGAGCCACCCAAGCCTTTTGGAATTCACATCTTGCCACAGATTGTCTCAGATGCTGAACATAGAACTTAATGTTTGTTCTGTTGAATTCTAGACTTGCTTTGATCCCATTCTTTTGCATTGCCCTGTTTGTAACTTTTGGAATGGAAATATCTATCTTATGCCATTGAATGTCTCTTCATTTATATAGGGCCTGACAGCTAAGAGCTTGCCTTAAATCTCAGAGTACACTTAGGAACTGAACTTTTTAGCAATGCTGAACTAGGACTTCAGGAACTCTTTTTGTATGTGTGTGGCCAGCCCAGCCTGCCCCTAGGGTGGGGCTGGCATGGCTTGTGGTGCTGGGGAGCCAACTGTGATCCCTGCACTTGCCTAAGCTTGCCTAAGCAGACACTTTAGACTACTGAGCTATCTCGCCAGACCCAGGAACTCTTGAAGATACACCAAATACCTTTGGCCTAAAGGAATGTACATCCGTCTTTGGGGGATCAGGGGCAGAACATTATGGTTTGTGTCTAGCTTTCCCCTCAATGCCTATGCAGTTTTAAATGTGGCTTTTTCAGAGGTGGCTGAATCTGGAATGTGTAACTGATTTCTAAGGTCACCTGTGGGATCAAATTAGTGAGTGCTATACCACTCTAGCGCATGTAGCCTGAATATAATATAAGGGACATAAAGAGCTTGTCTTTCTTCTCTCTCTTGTTACTTTTGCTGTCTTTGACTACCATGAACTGTTGTCCTTCTATGCCATCCTACCTTGGAGCCAGCTGATTATGGACTGAAATCTCTATAAACCATGAGCTAAATAAAGCTTTCCTCCTTTAACCTTGTGTGCTGGGTATTTTCTCTTAGCAGTGAGAGAAAAGTAACTAAGATGGAAGCAAAAAGACAGAAACAGGGAGGAGCCAGGCCCCAACGTTGCCTTCAAGGATATGCCTCCGAATACCCAACTTCTTTCCAGTAATCCTGAGGACAGAGCCTTCAACAAATAAGCCTTTAAAGGATATTTAAGGGCCAACCCACAACATAAAAAGACAGAATTTTAAAATATATAAAAGATCTCCCTAATAAAATTATGAAAACAAAAAAAAAATAAAAATAAAAAAGTAAAAAATAAAAGATCTCCTTTTTATCTGTCTTCGACTTTGCCATATATATGTATATATTAGTTTCTCATAGATGAGAAACCATGTAATAATGTAATGTTTAAGCTTGGATGACTTGTTTCACTTGATATTATAGTCACAAGTTGCATCCATTTGTCTATAAATGCCTCAAAAGGATGGAGGGACAAGAGGTGGAGGGAGGGAGCAGGGAGAGGAGGAAAAGGGGAAGAAAGGAAAAATGAAAATAGAGCTCTTGCAACTTGGGAGAGAACCAAAGTTGGAAAGAGCAGGGAGAGAGGAATCAGGTAGGAGATGAAAAAGAGGAAGAAAAATTAAGATATATTGTATTATAGATATGTATCAATTCCTTAAGATAAATGTAATCATTATGTATGCAAACATACTAATAACCGAAGTAAAACATACACAATTGCCGATATATCCCATTTTTTTTTCCCCAACACACCCAACCTTTTAGCCTTTCCTAAATAATGACTCCCTGCATGGACCAACATTCTACATATTTTCAATTCACTTACAATAGTCTGAAGACTGGGGTTTAATCCCTGGTGCACAGTGCTGGCCCCGCCACCAGGGAGCGTGGAGTCTAGGCATGGTAGTGCACTTGGGAGGCTGAAAACAGGAGGATCATTACAAGTCCAATCTGTGTAGTGAGACCCTATAGACCCTGTACTAAATACATAAAAAAAGAATAGTCTGAATAAAGAGGGATACATATTTATCAATTACCATTTTACAGATTACACCAACCATTGACAACTTAAAACAGCAGATATTGTCATCTAGTTTCTTTTGGTCAGGCATCTGGCTGTGGCTTAAGGGGGTTCATCTAACTCAGAATTTCCCACAGGCTATAATCAAAGTTAGCCCTTTATGTACCTCAGGGTCTGACCTGAGAGGATCACTGACTAAGCTTATGCACATGGGTGTCACCAGGCCTCCAGTCCTCACTGGCCTCCAGCCTGGAACATTAGCTCTCTATCTCATACCTAGACCATTCCAGGGAGGAGCTTACAACATGGTACTAACTTACCTCAGAAGGAAAGAGGGCAAACAAGATGGGGGCCACGCTCTTTCTGTAACCTAATCTTGAAAATGACATCTTTCTGCTTGTGCCATATCCTTGGTGTTAGGAGTGTCTTTAGGTCCAGCCTACAGTCTGGGGATGGTATCACACAAGGGCATGAACACCAAGAAAAGAAGATCCTTAGGACCATTAGTTGTGAGTCATTTTAACTTTAACCAAAATAGGATAATAGTTGGGACTGAAGCAAACAGAGATTAATATGGTTAATCAATTAATATGATTGATTCAGTTAATATGATTCTTTTTGTTAAGAATCAACCCTAATTGAGGACATTTAGTTATAGTTTGCTGGAATGCTGATATTTTCAAAATTATGATTCCTAGCGGGAAAAAAAAAAACCCTACCATGTATTAAATCTGGTCCATTCTATAAAAGCCTGAGATGTAAATAAAATGCTCTGAAACTTGAGTTTCAAAATTCCATAGCAAGAAGGGCTAAGAAAGATTTCACTCTTAGGCAAGTAAGTCACTAGTTACTCTGAAAGACTTTCTCATGTGACTGGCAAGATTTAAGTATTTATGCTGTTTTCCAAAACACAAAATTTGTGCTCTCTGGAAATGCCACTCAAATCTCATTTCAAATTAAAACCCCCATATAAAATTGATCCCCTTCCTTTTACTTAACTTGCTTCCACTCTTACTATCCCCACCAGGAATTTTCCATCACAACCTGACTCATCCACTGAACTCGCGTACAAGGCCATCCCACAACAGTGATCCTGCTTGATAATAGAATCTTTATAGGTCACTCTACCACAACATATTCTTCCTTCTCCTTCCTTAAAAGTCTGCTGAAACTCATCCTCCAGACTCGGCAGGTTTTTAATCACATAAATTCAATTATACTTGAATGAAGGTGCAGAGCAGGGAGGATTAGGAGTTGCTACTAGGTGTGTATATTGAAATTGAATCACAGAAATAAAAGATTTTCAAGGTGCAGCTGTGGAAATATACTGGTAGAATGTGAGCAAAGTGTTTAGCAGCAAGGAAGTCTATATTTTTTGGAGATAGGTGACTGAATGGGTGTACAACTTTACGATGAGGGTAGGGATGTGTATCAGTCAGCTTTCTGTTGCTGGGACAAAATATCTGGCATACTTCACTTAAGGGAGATAATGTTTATTTTAACTCAGAGTTTCACAAGTTTAAATCATGGTCAACTGGTTCCCAGGAAGAAACATCATGGTGGAAAGGTGTGGTGGGGAAAGGTACTTAACATCCATGAGTTAGAGAGCAGAAAAGGAGCCCAAGGAAAAGGGGCTAGAAACTAGACACCGTCCCCATGGACTGACCTGCCCAGATCCACCTGGAAGTGTGCTTCACTGGTACAGGCAACCCTCAAGCCAATCAAGGTGACAATTGGCATGAGCTATCCAGAAGAGGGCAGGGGCAGAGGAATGAGGGGAACCCAATGTGGGAACAGCATTCACCCAACTCAATTCAGGAAATAAAAAGTTGTGTAAAAGGTTACTGTTTTTAAAGAATGGTGGTAGCACAGTGGCCAGGGCTCGATCCCTGGTGTGCCTTGCCAGACCCACGCTTGGGGCATGCTGAGACAGCGATTGAGACTGGGCGTGGTGGTGCACACCGGTATTCCCAGTGCTTGGGAGGCTGAAAACAGGAGGATCACTACAAGTCCGATCTACATAGTGAGACCCTGTAGACCCTGTAGACCCTGTCCTAAATACAGAAGAGTGGTGGTGGCCAAGGTTTGTTTGTTTTTTTTAATGTTTTTTAAAGCATTGTTTGAAGAATTGAAAGGCAGTGTGAATTACACTGGACGGTGCCTCAGGTCTCATCTCCTGATGCCAATAATCCTGAATGCAAATCATAGCCAGCCTGGGGTTCATGTTGGCAAAGGGGTAAGCTTGCAACTCTGGGAAGATTTTGTCTTTGTTTTTGTGCTGAGGATGGGAATCAGGGGCTTGTGAAAACTACAGAAGTACTCATCACTGAGTTATACCATCCAGCTCTGGAAAATTTTAGGTGCTAAAAAACTGGACGCCAAATTACAAAATTAATATTTTTGTACAGATTTTATACTAAATTTTGCAATCATTTGTATAGTTTCTGTATTTTATTCATAATTTGAGATGCTTCATATTTTAAAAGAATCTGACATACTACACTTGTGTTTCTAAGTGAAAAACTTAGAAATATGTAGCTAATTAAGTTTAAAATCACCTGTAAACATTTAAGGAAATCTGATGATTAAATGCAGAAAATTTGTGTTATTATGCGTGTAAATATTACATAAGGGCTGAGGAAATTTAATTAGACTTTTATTAAGTGTTTGGATTGCTAAAGAGGAATAAATTTACTATGTGACTATAGTTTGAAATATCTGAGAGATAAATGTTTAGAGGGACTTAAAAATTCAATACTGTAATTAATTTTTTTTTTTTTTAATTTAGGACAGGGTCTACAAGGTCTCATTACATAGATCAGACTCGTAGTGATTCTCCTGTTTTCAGCCTCCCAAGCACTGGTATTAAAGGCATGTGCCACCAGGCCTCAATCGCAATCT
>NW_004524614.1:5225070-5232173 GCF_000260255.1 Octodon degus | reverse complement strand
TATATTATATTTATAAATAAAAATGTCCTTAATTGTAACTTGAGTGGAAAAGCTTCAAAAAACTAAGCTCTAAAGTTTGAGATCATGGGGGCTGGGGAGATAGTTCAGTGGGATAAGTACTTGCCTGACAAGTTCAAGGTCCTGAGTTCAATCCACGGTACCACCAAAATAAAAACAAAAAAATAAAGTTTGAGATCATAATGGCTACATGTTAATTAAAATAAAAGTGTCAGAGAGCCGGTGAGATGCTCTGTGGACTAAGAGCCTGCTTTAGCAAGTGCATGGATGAGTGTTCAATCCCTGGCACCACAAGCTGCGCTGTCCCTGCCCCTGGGGCATGCTGAACCGGCAGCAGAGTCCAAAGTGGTGGTGCACACCTGTAATCCCAGTGCTGGGGAGACTGAAAACAGGAAGAGGACTACAAGTCCAAGCTACCTAGTGAGACCTTGTACAATAAATAAATAAATAAATCTGTAGAATGTTCAATATCATGGATTAGTCACATAGATCATGATTCATCCAATGATGGAATATGTAACTATTAAAAACAATGTAAAAGTATCAACACATGAAATATTGGATAGTTTGGAAACTCATTAAGTGCTTGCATAAGGTAATTTTTTACAATATGACTAGATTTAGACATATGTATAGCAGAAAAACTAGATGAACCAACACAAATTGTAATTAATTACTGCTTGCAATTAGTGTCATTGTGCATGTGGACACTTGCCAGTGCATTAAGCAGGTATACTTCTGCTAGATAAAAAAGTTCCTTTTTAAAAGAGAAGTTTAAAAAAAAAAAAGTCTGGATAAAGCAATGGAGAGCCACAGGAATGCCAGGATTCAAGTAGCTTTTGAGATAGGTACAGAGCAGGCAACTTCTTTATGGCAAAGCCAGGTGTCTAAAACCTAGAAATGAAGAGAATGTTGTGTGGGGCATTGACTATATCTTCCACTGTGGCCCTGCTATGTCTGGCACATGTATCTAATAAAGCCAGCCTAAGACTGCTGGAAATACTTGCCTATGGCACAATCAGGCGGTATCACATTACACACTTCTTTGAATCCAGGCATTACTTTTCTCACCTGTGTAATCCTGGTGCCTAGAACACAGAAGTTGAGATCCAGCCCTAGCCCAGGCCGGGACCCCCACCACCACTCCGCAGCACCCCCCCCCCATGCTCACTGAGTGAGAACTACTGCCCCGTTCTCGGGACCCCCAGATCCAGCCCTAGCCCAGGCCTAGTGAGTGTGTGGGAGAGCTTCCTCTCCTCCCTACTCCATCTTGTCCCCTCCAGACTCAGCTCAGGCCTGGCATACAGGCCTGGGGTGAAACCCTGCAGCTGCAATCCCTACAGAAAGAGTAGGGGACAGAACCACCCAGCTAGTCCAGGAGCAGAACATCTTGCCAGAGGGGCACAGCAGGTTCACTCCCAAGGGCGGCAGCAGGAAGGAGCTGAGCACAGCAGCCAGACCCAAGCCAGGCACAACTAGATAAATTCAAACTTTGTAGATCTGCACCTGAATTTCAGTAGATGCTAAGGTTATAACTGCACCAAAGCTCTACAACAAAGGTCAGATGACAGTGCTATACAAAATGACAATGCGAAGAAGCAAAATGCAATCTTAGACCCCAAGCCCACCTATAACAAGTGCAGAGGACACTAACACAGAACAAATTGGGAATCACACAACTGAAATCAGTGAATCAGTAGAACACAGAAGTCACCATGGTTTGCTTTGAATATTCCCTCTAAAACTCAAGTTGAAATGCAATCGCCACTGTCACGGAATGGAGAAGAGAGAACTTTAAGAAGTGATTAGAGGGCTAGAAGAATAGCTCAGAGTGTTTTCTGGGGTTCCATCCCCAGCACCACACATTAAAAAGGAATGCTTAGTACCACCTCATGGATGGATGGAGTAACACTTATTGAGGGAGTAGGTTAGTACTCATAGGAGTGGCGATGTCATCAATGTGCACTCTCTTACTTGTGTAGTTTTCTTCTCTCCTCTACCCCAGCCTCTTGTCTTCTTTTGCCATGTGATGCCCTCCACCACATTAGTATTTTTATTTTTTATTTATTTATTTATTTATTTATTTATTTATTTATTTATTTTTGTAGTTTAGGAAGGATCTGCAGGGTGTTCAGGGTCTCACTACTAGATCAGACTCTAGTGATCCATCTGTTTACAGGCTCCCAAGAACTGGGATTACAGGTGTGCATCACCACACCCAGTCTCAATTGCCATCTCAGTGTGCCTTGGGGCAGGGCCAGCACAGCAGGCCTGGGGATCATACCTCGGGCACCTGTGCCTACTTGCAGGCACTTTAATCTGCTGAGCTATTTGGCTGGCCCTTCTCCATCACATTATGATGCAGCACAAAGTTCTTTGTTCCTGGACTTCACAGCCTCCAGAACTGTGAAAAACCAATTTCTTATAAATTACTCAGCCTGTAGTATCTATTATACTAACAGAAAAGAGACTAAGACACATCAAATTACAAGAGAGGAGCTAGGAGTGTAGCTCAGCGGTACAGGGTCTGTGGAGCATGGGCAAGGCCCTGGGTACCATTCCCCCGGCACTGGAAAAAAAAGGGAAATGAATAACTGTACTTCTCTTCTTGCTTTTATACCACAGTGATTGAAGTTCTTCTCATTGAAGTCATCGTTTTTAGTTAAATCTTTGCCTCCAAAAACTTCACTCATTGATTGCATTCATTCTCAGGAATGGCAACGTGGTGATCATTTTAGAAATGGAGTGATGGATATGTTTATATCATATTGTTCTAATTTTCTCTTTTTTTGAAGCCTCCTATATGAAAAGATTTTTTGGGGAAATTCTCAAAAAAAAAACAAAAAAAAACCAACAACTGTGTAGCAGCGCAACAACTATTTACTGATTTACTGTTTACTGAGAGCACACAGCACAGTAATCATTGTGTTAAGATCTAAGAATGTGAAAGGCTCAAGTCAACATCTTCTGTGGATAACCCACTACTATTGTGGACTGCTGGATTGTGTTGGATTGTTTTGCTGAATTCACGCACCTATAGTATTTAGATGCCAATGGACTAAACAAAAAAAAAATGGGATACAAAGGAAGGACCATTTTGTATCTGTATATGCAGAATAGTTAGGAAAGATATACAACTACTTTCTCTTAATTTAATGAGAAGAAAGATTTGTACTAGTAGTGTTTGGAAAGGATATCCTGCCTGCATCTTGTACTATGGATAAACACTAAGAAGATAACAATGTACAATGTATTAATTATTGAAACTGTCTTATTAATCAGTTTTGAAACTGTCTTATTGCTACTTGTTTCTCAATAAAATTTTTTTAAAAAGATCTAGGAATGTGAGTGTGAGTAAGACCTAGAGGAGTGCATGGTTATGGGTATGAGTTGGAAAATGCAAAGCATAAGAAGAGTGGTAAGTACTATACACAGAAGTAAAAAGCATACACCTTACTCATACTTGAGATGGTGGGAGTGATAAGAGCATTCAGGGATGAACCTACAAGGCAAATAAGTCAGCCAGCCTGGAAGGGGGAAGCACCACGGTGAGAAAGGAGACTGAGTCATTCCAGATAGAAAGGCCATCACGTATCAAGATGTGGAAGCCAGGAAGAACATGAGTTTGAAGCCCAAGTATATTAAAAGTTCAGTATTACATAAGGTACAAGCTAAGCTGTTGTTATAAAAAGACCCTAAAACACAATGGACTATGGAAGACTGAAGTTCATTTCCTTTATATAATGGACTAGCAGGATATGGGTAGTGCAGGTTTTTGAGTTGCTTATCTGAATCCTAAATGCCTTCCACATTACTGTTCTACCATACCGTAGGATATTGTCCTTGTCTGTATTGTCAATTTGGAATTACTGGGCCAGGGAGGTAGCTCAGCAGCATAAACACCTGCCTAGTAAGCACAAAGTCCTGAGTTTGGTCCCTGGTACAAAAATGAAACAACAACAAAAAAAAGGAATTACTATCTGCTTAGTTACTTTTCTCATTGCTGGGACAAAATAACCAACACCCACAAGTTAAAGGAGGAAAGATTTATTCTAGCTCACAGTTAATAGAACTTTCAGTCCACAGCCAGCTGCCTCCAAGGCAGGTCAGCATGGCATGGCAGAGGAGAAATGGTCCGTGGTAGGGAGGGCAGAAGCAGTGCATCTGCCTTTTTTCTTAATCTTTATATTCCACCAGGCTACAAGCCCATTTGTTGGTGCCACACAAACCCAGGGAGGGGTTACCCTCTTCAGTAAATCTATTGCCACAGCTACGCAGAACCCAATAGTGCACTAGTCTTATTGTCACACACCTATAACCCAACATCACACACCCATGGTCCAGCTTCCTCCCCCAAACCACTCCTGTGGGTACACAAGCCTCTTGGGGGACATCTATATGAGCTGTTCCACTGCCACAAAAATGCCACAGAAAGCTTTTGTGAAGGTAGGATACAAATTCAATATCCACACTTTAACTCTTTCATTGTTAATTATGCTTTGCAAATTTTCTATGTCATTAATTTTTGACAAAATTTGAAAGATCAAGCCGTCTATATAATAGGTGCCACCATCTTTGTGACCTGCCTTCTGTTCATAAACTTCCTTCTTAGGCCTCCTTAATCTCATCCATCTCTCCCTGCTTCAGTGCTTATGCTCTTCTAGACTTCTCTGAATGGGAATAAGACTTAACCCATGGGATTGTTATTATAATTAAATGAAATACTGATTGTAAAGTGCTTAGTACAATGTTTGCCACATTGTAGGCACTCAAATTACAGTAATTATTATACTGAGACATAGTGGTTATGGGCAGGAGCTTTGGATCCCAGCCAATATGAACTCCAATAGCAACCAGCATCTTAGTAGCTGGGAGCCTGGGTGTGTCACCAAATGGCACTGAGCCTGAGATTTCTAAAGGAGAAAATAGTTCCATCATACAAAAATGTTATGAATCAGAGATAGCCAGTATGCATCATGGGACTTTACATATATAATAAAAAGCATGTGCATAATTAAATTTAAACATTTGTACTGTTTTTGTTTTTATTTTGGTGGTACTGGGGATTGAACTTGGGACCTTGCATATGCCAGGCAGGCACGCTGAGATATCTCCCCGCCCAACATTTATACTTTTTAACATCAATGCTTGAAAGTATAATTTTCAACAGCTCACTTTTTTATTTTAAATAGAAAAAACAATAAAAACAGTGATACAAAAATTTCAAAACATGTTAGTAGGAGAGTAACAATGGTTAGTACATTGCTTATTGTTGTCTTCACAGTAGTTGCTCAAGATAGAGACATAAAAAATTGATCAAATGATCTAAGTACAAACTTTTTTCAATGAGCTAGTAGAAATTAGTAGAATAATTTTAACTATTTTGTATATATTTTCCTTTTCCTTTTCCCTTCATTCTTTTCTTCTTTCCCTCATCCCAGTTTCTCTTTGCTTTTGAACAGTATCTTCCCCTTTAACAATATTCATTGTAACAAAATTTTTTAGAAATTCATTGTACATTTTGGATCTTATCTACTCTTTTAGTTTCTTATACTAGGGAAACAATATGCTGCTTGCACATGTGAGACTGATTTATTTTACTTATGAGGATGGTCTCAAGTTGCAGCCATTTACCTATAAAAGTCAAGTTTATCCTTCTTTATGGCTTAGGAGTACTCACTGTATAAAAATATTGCACCTTTTTTTTTTTATCCATTTCTTGGTTGATAGACATTCGGATTGTTTCCAAGATTTAGCTATTATGGATTGTACTGCTATAAATATGGGTGAACATATATAGCTGAGGTATGATATTTTCAATTCTTCTAGGAAAATACCCAGAAAGGGAATAGCTGAGTCAAATGAGACCTCTAATCCTAGTTTTCAAAGGAAACTCCATACTGATTTCCACAGTAGTTGCACCAGCCTACAGTCCCACCAACAGTGAGCTTGGGTACCTTTTTTTCTCACAACCCCACCAGCATTTGTTATTGGTTTATTTGGGGTTTTTTTGGCAGTACCGGGGATTGAACTCAGGACCTTGTGCTTACCAGGGAAGCACTCATTCTACTGAGCTGTCTCCTCAGCCCTATTGGTTGATTTCTTGATGACACCATTTTTTTTCTGAAGTGAGATGAAATCTTATTGTTGTTTTAATTTGCATCACTCGAGTGACCAGTGATATTGAACATTTCCTCATATCGTTTATTTGCTATCTGTATTTCTTCATCTGCAACATTCATATTCATTTCAAATGCCTGTCTTTTTGACTGGGTCTTTAAATTTGATGGGTCTAGCTTCTTTCGATTATTTATATGTAATCTAGACATATTTCCTTTGATGAACTATTAATTAGTTCAATTTTTTTCCCACTCTGTGTTTTCACTCTGTTGGTGACTTTTTGATGTGTGAAAGCTTTTTAATGAGACGAGATCTCAGTTGTTGATTCTTTGGAGTAGTTTCTGTGCAATTTGAATTCTGTTCATGAATTCCCTGCCTACACCTATGTCTTCAAGATTTCTACCTATTTTTTCTTCCAATAGATTTAAAGTTTCTATTATAATATTTAGATCTTTGAACTAGTTTGATTTTAGTTCAGCTCATGGTGATATACTAGTTGGGTCTAGTTTTAGTCTTTCACATATGGAAAGCTAGTTTTTCCAGCATCATTTATTTATTTTTTATTAATTTTATTGAGAAACAAATAACAATGAGACAGATTCAAAACTTATTAATAGGACAGTTTCAATAATTAATACATTGTATATTGTTGACTTTGTAGTGGTTATTCATAATACAAGATACAGACATGATACACTGTCAAAACACTATTAGTGGGCTGGTGAGATGGTTCAGTGGTCTAAAGCACTTATTTAAAACAAGCTTGGAACAGCACAGGGACCACGGTTCAATCCCCCAGTACCACATGCCAGCCAGCCCCGCCCCTGGTGGGCTGAGCTGGCCCCCTCCTCACATAAATAAATAAAATAAAATAAAATTTTTTAAAAAAGAGAAAACAGGGCTGGAGAGATGGCTCAGTGGTCTAAAGCACCTACTTAGAACAAGCTTGGCAAAAGCATCAGGGA
>NW_004524614.1:5222351-5224841 GCF_000260255.1 Octodon degus | reverse complement strand
AAGACACATCTCAAACGTTAAAGTAAGGAGTGAAAATAAAAAAAAAAACACTATTAGTACAAATCTTCTCACTAAATTAAGAGAAAATAGCTGTATATCTATCCTAACTATTTTGTATATACAGATACAAAAGGATCCTTCATTTGTATCCCCTTTTTTTGTTTAGTTTTGTCAGAGATGGGTATCCCATTGCCACTTAAATATTGTAGATGTGTGAATTTAGCAAAATAATCCAATATACTCCAGTAGTCCATAATAATAGTGAGTTATCCATAGGACTGGCAATGTCAGAAGTTGACTTGAGCCTTCTACAGCTCAGCATATTAATTTACAGCTCAACATATTAATTCCAGCACCATTTATTAAAGACGCTTTCTTCTGGTTAGCACCTTTTTCAAAGATAAGTTGGTTGAGTGTGTTTGTAGCTGTATTTTCATCTTCTAATCTGTTCCACTGATTCTCAGGTCTGTTTTTTATATTTTTTCCAGTACCATGCTGATTTTATTAAGTAGCTTTGTAGAATAATCTTAAATCAGGAATTGTGCTGCCTCCTGACTTGACTTAGTAGCCCAGGATTGCTTTTGTTATTTTAGGTCTCTTCTGGTTCCAAATGAATTTCAAGAATGTTTTCTCTATTTCAGTGAGGCATGCTAATTGTATTTTGATTGAAATTGCATTAAATCTTTATGACAATTTTGGGAGTATGGCCATTTTCACTATGTCAATTATTTCTGTGAACAAAGGATATCTTTCCACTTTCTGCTAGTCTCTTCAATCTCCTTTTTCAGAGTACTGTAATTTTTAATATGTAGAACTTTTACTTCTTTTGTTAGATTGATTCCTAATTATTTTATTTTTGGATGCTAATGTGAAGGATATGATTTCCCTAATTTCTCTCTCAGTGAGTTTGTTGTTTGTGGACAGGAATGCTCTTGATTTTTTTTTAATGTATTTAGTACAGGGTCTACAGGGCCTCACTATACAGATCAGACTCATGATCCTTCTGTTTTTCAGTCTCCCAAATTCTGGGATTGCAGGCCTGTGCCACCACCTCCAGTCTCAATCTCCATCTCAGCACACCCCTGGGGCAGGGTCGGTGCAGCAGGCTGGGGAACTATTGATTTTTGAGTGTTGAATTTGTTTTCTATTTTTTTTTTATTTTTGTGGTACTGGGGATCAACTTTGGATCTTGCACTTGCCAAGCAGGAACTTATGCCACTGAGCTCTTTCCCTGGCCCTGAGTGTTGAATTTGTATCCAGCTACAGTACTGAATTTATTAAACAGCTTCCATTTTTGTCTTAATTTGTAAACTTCACCCAAGTTATAATTGTTTGTAAAAATAAAATCTATTTAATAAACCAATTAATAACCAACCTGTATTAAAATCACATAGATTAATTTCTAGGTACTGCTTTTGAAGTCTGTCTTTTATGAGCTTATGCCACTTCATCTTGTCAACTTGACTGGATTAAGAGACTCTTGGACAGGTGATAGGATTATGAGGGCACCAACCTCTTCAGTGACTTAACCTATTGATGAGTTCATAGATGAATGCAGGGGACTAGTTGGATGGCCCAGAGATGCTAGTCCCACATCCACTCATGGATAACCAGGTCACAGGCCCTGTGACCTCAGAGACTGTAGATGGGCTGTGGCTCCTTCATCTTTGGCACTCACCCCCACCTCCCCCTGCCCCTTTGTTCTGTTTCCCAGGCACTGTGAAGTGAAGTTTTGCTTCACCAAGCTCATCTGCTCTGATGTTTCTGTCTTGGAGCCAACCAATCATGGACGGAACCCTCTGCAACTTCAAAAATCTCTCCTCCTTAAGTTGCAGATGTGTAGGTATTTTATCTCAGCCAACAGAAAGCTGGCCAATACAGGGCTGAATCATGTCTCCCTCAAAATCAAAAGATAGGGGCCTGGGAGATGGCTCAGTAGAGTAAGTACTTCCCTGGCAAGTGCAAGGGCCTGATTCTGCCCAAAAAACCAAAAAAACAAAAAGAACAGTAAAATAAAAGATACCCCATACCTTAAAATGTGACCTTATGTGGAGACTGGGCCTTTATAGAAGAAGTCAAGTTACAACGAGATCATTAGGATAAGCCTCATTAGGTGCTTTGGACACAAACACACACACAGAACATCATGAAAACATGAAGGTAGAGATCAGGACACTTCCAACAGAATCCAAGGAGCAAAGATTACCAGAAAAAACACAAGACCGAGGTCTGGAAGATTCTCCCTGACAGTCCTCAGGAAGAAGCTACCAAGCTGGCACCTTGATCTTAGACTTCTCACCTCCAGATTGTGAGGAAATAAATTTCTGTTGCTGAAGGCACCTAGTCCGTGGCATTTTGTTATGGCAGACTGAGGAGGCTCATATCCTTTTTGTTGTCCACTGGCGGAAGGAGATGGCTATTTTACAATCATTGTAGGCATATACGAAGGACTATTGCCAGGAAAGGTTTTTCTTGTCTCCCTCACCCAGT
>NW_004524614.1:5217957-5222093 GCF_000260255.1 Octodon degus | reverse complement strand
GCAGAACCGGGGATTGAACTCAGACCCTTGGGCTTGCCAGGGAAGCGCTTATTCCACTGAGCCATCTCCCCAGCCCCAACCCTTTTAATTTTGAGACAGATTCTTACTAAGTCACTAAGTTGCCCAGGGTAGCCTTGAACTGCAATTCTCCGAGAGTGCTATAATTTCAAGCATGAGCCACCATGCCTGGCTACAGCTAGACTTTCACAATTAGGTTATGTACCATTGAGTCTATATTTTGAAAGCAGTGTCCAGGGCAGCACTGTGGTTTGTCTCATCTCTACTGAACAATAAATGACGGTCAAGAGCAGCAGACTAGGGATGAAGAAGGGGAGGTATGTGGGAGGCTCAATAACTCCAGGCCTCTAATCCTATTGCAAGTGGGTTTCTGGGTTCCTCTTCCCCTACCTCTGCTGAGCTAAGCTCCTAATTCTTATTGCCTCGCCTATTTCCCATAAGTCTCCTGCTATGCCCCAGAGATGAGACTTCCTGTCATAGCCCAGTTGCCTAGTTACTCGTGCCTTTTACCCACCGACGTCATTTCCCTATACCTCCACTATGTATACCCAGCACCTCCCCTGAATAAATGAGACTTGATCAGAATCCTGTCTTGTCTTCATTTCTCGCGTCTCCTGTCCTTTGTCCCCTCCTCAATTCCCCGCTCCTCTCCCAAGTGACCTTCATTGACTGACCCGCTGGTTCGGAACAGAGGTATATTCAATACATTCAGGATAATTCTAACCTTTATTCAAATAAACCTATTATTCCAAAATTCCTTTATTATAGCAAACTGTTAGAAGAGTATAATGGATTTATATATATGTACTGCTCCACTTCAACAGTTAGTCACAAGTGGGTACACGCACATGTGTGGGAGCAAACCTAGGGTCTCACACATGAAGCGAGTGCTCTAGTGCCAAACCATAAACTCAGTCCCTACCTTATCCATTTTTAAGTGTACAGTGCAGTAGTAGTAAGTACATCTGTCTCTAGAACACATTCTATCTTACAAAACAGAAACTCTATGTCCATTAGACAATCTCCCAAAGCTTCCTCCATCCAGTCTTGATAGCCATATTTTTACTGTTTGTTTCTATTAATTTGACCACCTACTTCATATAATGGAATCATAATGAGATAGGAGCAAAGGGTCATATGCTCTGTACTTTTTTGTTTTTTTTTAATGTATTGGGTACAGGGTCTTGCTACACAACTCAGACTTGTAGTGATCTTCCTGTTTTCAGCCTCCCCAGCACTGGGATTACAGGTGTGCACTACCATACCCAGACTCAGTGGCCAGCTCAGTGCTCCCTGGGTTGGGCCGTTGTGGAATGCGATGGCGGGGGGATTGAACCCTGATATCTGTGCTTGCCTAAGCAGGTTCTTAGTCTGCTGAGCTATCTCACCAGCCCTCCTAAAGTACTTTTTATTCCTCTTCCTGGTTGCCCAAACATCTTGGAGGCAGCCCAACATCAAACCCTCCAAGGCTGCCTCTGAGACATTTGCTTTGGCTGCAGCAGAC
The DNA here is from genome assembly GCF_000260255.1 of Octodon degus. NCBI lineage: Eukaryota > Metazoa > Chordata > Mammalia > Rodentia > Octodontidae > Octodon > Octodon degus. The sequence continues at coordinate 5,220,571 of NW_004524614.1, read as the reverse complement.
TTCAATTTCTGACCTTTCCCAAATGACACAGCCTCTCTGTATGATTCAGCCCTTTCATAGCCCTTCTCCATCAGGCCCACAAAAGTCTCTAATGATGTACATGTGTGAGTATGCCTTTTGTATATGAATACTTCCCATGTCCCTAGCGTATCGGCCCATGTGTTGTCTCCCTGTATGCTGCAATATGAATTCCAGTAAAGCTTCTTTTTGATGCATGTTTTTACCTATTCTTGGTTTCTATATGAGTAGAGCATGCTGAGTAGATGTGCTAAAGGCTGGTAACATCAAAAGCCTCCAGTGCTGAAAGCAGCCAGCATCCAGGGATGGTAATAGAGGGCAACTAGCATCAGAGAATGATAAAGAACAAGGGATAATTGCCAGGAGCCAGAAGAGTTCTTGAGGCCTGCCAGTAGCTGCTAGCTCCATGTGCCAAGGAGGGCCATTAACACTGATAGTCACTAGCTCCAGACATTTAATGTTCAGTGCTCTTGACACTAAAAAAGCTACATTTTATTAAATCATGGATTCTGTGTGAATTAAGCAATGAAATCCTAAGACAACGTCATATCTTGGTGGCCTATGGAAGGATCCTTCCCTTTAGAGAGCCCTGAAGAAGAGGATGAGCAGAGGCAACAGGCATAAGCAGTGGAGAAGCAGCCCAAGAACTCACCCTTTTCTGATTTTCATCTTACATGTGGCTAAAGAGCTACACTAGCTGATAACAGTGTAGCACTCATCCTTTTGTGACACATTAATTTCACTTTGTATAATGTCCTCAAGATTCACCCATATTGTATCATGTTTCAAAACCTTTCTCCTTTTAAAGTTGAAAAAATCCTCACTGTATGTATTTACCTCATTTCAAAAATCCATTCTTCTCTCAGTAGACCTGGGTTGCTTCCACCTTTGGCTTCTATGAATGATGATGCTACAAACATGTGTGCACACATACCTTTTCATCATCCTGCTGACAGTTATGCAGAAGTGGATTTGATAGGTTGTATGGTTTTTAAATATTTTGAGAAATCATATATTATTTTCCTTAGCAAGTATCTTCAGTCCCCAGGCCATGAACCATTGGTCCATGGTTTGTAAGAAACCAGGAGCACAACGGGAAACTAGGATGGGAAGTGTCATCTGTGTATACAGCCACTCTCCAACATTTGCATTCCTGCCTGAGCTCTTCCTCCTATCAGATCAGCAGAGCATTAGAATCATATAGAAGATATAATGTGAACTGAGCAGGAGCTGGATCTAGGTCGTGGAGTCCTTATATGAATCTAATACCTGACGCTTAGAAGTGGAGCTGAGACAGTGAGGCTGGCTGTGGGGAGGAACTCCACATACAGATTAACACCAGCGGAGGGATATAACTGCACAGAGACATAATAAATCAGTTCCTTACAGATTCATGTCAAAACCTTATCAGTTCTTTGCAAAAGGAAAGGGAACTGAGAGAGGGGAGAGGAAAGAGAGGAAAGGAATAAAAAAGAAAATGTGGTATGTACGTTTTCCCACTCCCCACAATGTAATCATTGTGCACTGAAAATATGTACTAATCCATTTTTTAAAAATATTAGTCATAAAAAAAACCTATCAGTGAGTAACAAGCAACAATTAAACTGCATTTGGTCACAGGTTTTATGGTGGCCAAAGGTTTGAGGTACTTCAGTCATACAGATGCATCTTTTGGGAGGCTTTTTCTTTTCTTATTTTTTTGGTGTCAGGAATCAGACTTGGGACTTTGCATTTGCTAGGCAGGCGTTTATGCTGCTGACCTATATCCTGGTCCCTTTGTCGGGAGATTTTAAATCAGAACCTGACACTTATTTTAGTCCATGTATGGCCTGCCCATTTCATTTACAATTCCATCCTGTCTCTTCCGCAAAGAGTGTACTTGTTCCTGTCACAGTTTTGATATGTCCACAAGCTAACCCTGGCCAAAACAAGTAAAGAACAAATGTCACCGGGCAGCTTCTTCCAAAAGGGGAAAAAAGCCTTTAAGGGAGGCATCAGAAGACTCTAAAACCATCAAGAAAGCCATGTTTAACAGAAAATATCCAGCCCCACTTAAATAAATTACAGGTTCCTTGCAACAGGTGATTTGGCTTCCATGCCAGCTTTGTGTAGAATAATGGCAATCAGCCATCCAATGAAACTGAAGAACCTTCAAGACTTCTTTGCTATGGAGAACAAGCATGCTACATTAAAAGACAAGCCTTTGGAGGTTTTCTTTTTATTTTTTTGAGAAATAAATATGAATGAGACAATTTCAAAGCTGAGTAATAGGACAGTTTTGATAATCAATATGTTGTATATTGTTATCTTCTTAGTGGTTATCCACAGCACAAGAAGCAGACAGGATATCCTGTCTAAACACTATTAGTACACCTCTTTCTCCTCATTGAATTAAGCAAAAGTAGCTGTATATCTATCCTAACTATTCTGTATATATAAATACAAAATGATCTTTCCTTTGTATCTCCTTTTTTTTGTTTAGTCCTGTCAGAGGTGAATATTCTATTGCCATCTAAATACTAAGGTGTTGGGCTGGTGAGATGGCTCAGTGGTCTAAAGCACCTACTTAGAACAAGCTTAGCAAAGCACAGGGACC